>NC_142503.1:60305000-60527500 GCF_057876585.1 Rhinolophus sinicus | reverse complement strand
TTCTATGTGGGGAAACCAAAGCCCAAGAGATAACGCTACCATAGTGCTTCTGTTAGATGAAAATGAATAAATCCTTGGCTGCCAGAGAGTCTGGAGAGCAATTTTTTAAAGAGGAATTGTGAGTTTTACAATGCTGTGCTGATATAATAAATAGGAAACTGATCCCAAATAAATAGAATACATATGGATTTGCAAGGAAAACTAAATTCAGAAAAAGCTACCCGAAGTTTATATTATTGGCCTCACTTTAATGCTACTTCTTTGGAGTGGTGATATTGTATTTTTAAATGTGTTTTATATATGTCATTTTCTGGGAAAAGTCTAAATAAAATATTTTGTAAAAGACCAAAGGACAGAATGGCTATTTCTCTATTCCAGGAAATTTTAAAATAATTCTTTGTAAAATATAATTCTAAGTAATAAAATGGTGTCTGGATAAGAAATTTCATTTGTTGTCATCAGGGCCAGAAAATATGCTGATATTTTCAAGTCTTATGATTTAAAATGTTTATTGAAGAAGTAAAAATAAGGAAATTTACCTGTCAGATGCTATCTGCAGGGATAGTTTTGTAAATCATGGCAGCATCATGTGTAGTAGTGCTGTAACATCAATGGATATATGCAGTGTCAAGGATATTTATTTATTATGCTTTTCAGACACACAAAATATTTTACTAAAGATCTGTGCACAGAATCTAGAATCTTCAAACCACGACTAAAGCATCTTCCCATAAAAGAATCACATGTATTTCTAATCTGGTTTAAGCTGCTATTGTCACTATTATCTGAATAGAAATATTTCCCTGAACTATGAAAAGATGTAAAGAGCTAAAATCTAAAAGCCTCAAAGAGAGAATATACTTTACGATTTATCATTTTTAATAAAAATAAATGAATCTATATTGTGACTTTTTTAAAGTTCGGGAGATGGACTGGAAATCAATAGTCTTAAAATAAATGAATTCAGCCCCTTAGGCTTTGGTTTCATAATCTACAGGAACAGGAAAACTAACTCCATTGCCCATCCTAGATGTTTGCAATAAATTAAGATCGTATGGTATTTGACTATACAACATGACAGACTAAGGGTCATTAATGTTGCTAGTACCAAAATTATGGAATATATCCACAACCCACCCCATAAATAGTTACTGTTAGTTAAAAAAATGCAAAAGATGCTTCTCTTCATCAATGTGCATATTTTATGAATTACAAAAGCATATCAATATCTTCTGTGATTCAGCTAAAGTAAACAGAAATAATTGGAAAGGTGGCAGCTGAATTATTAGAGATTTACTTAGCAAGAACAGTACACTCAAAGTACAAAAGGTTTCATTGGTAGTGATTTCTCAGAAAATTAATATGGTTACAATGCTTTTTTTCTTCTTTGCATTTTAACCTTCATGGGAATCATTTATCTAGAAAAGTGTTACTAAAAACATACAGAAATCTTAAATTAAAGCAAAATTACAACTATTTGCATGGTCCTGCTTAGCTCTCTACTCTTACAAAAATAAGCATGAAAGTCAAAATTCCCAAATACACATGAAGGAATTTAAGATATGATATTGTTTTCCCTTGAATTCAAAAAGGAAATTTTTAGGCTTTAAGTGATTTTTCTTCTTCACAAAAAAACCACAGGGCTCATCTAAGCACCAAATGTAGATAAAGGGGAGTAAAATTGAGATCTATTCCAATCATCTTTTTTTTTTTTTTTATGATTTGATCATCTTTCACCAAACTATCTTTTCCCATTCTTTCACTATTCTGTTTATATCTTACTTCCCCTTGAAACCTTTGCAAATTATCTTAACCATTCTTAATTCAATTTACTTCTTGACTATGTAGAGAAAAACAATCTTTACTTAGTCTAGAATCACTCTGGTCTTCTCCATATACCTCAGTGTGTGGATATCATGGAAAAATAAACAAGCAAACAAGAAATAAAGAGGCTAATTTTAAAGCCTAAACTAAGTAATGATATAAATTGTCTATTTAAGGGGCATTTGTCATCTTGAGTAACAATTGTCAGTTTTTCACCCTCTCCACACCATGTGTTTCTTTGTAAAATATAGACCAGGTGTAGAAAAAGTGTCTGGGACCTCATGGAAGCAGGGGAATGTCAGGCCCTAGGTGAAATGTTTATGGTTTCCTCCAGTCTCTAAGTTTATACAGGTGTTGCTTGCTCAGATGCCTGGCAGACGGAAGACTCTGACAGCATAACTTAATCTGACCTCATAGTTTCTTTGGGAAGAGGCAGCATAGCCATAGCATTAGGACAGCTTGATGTCAAGGCACATCTAGGCTAATAACGGTTCTACAAGAATTGTCTCCTTTAATCTAAATGGTCTAATTTGCAGCCCTTCCATAGCAAGGTCCTTCTGGTAACCTTCTGTATTAGTCAGGTTTCTCCTGTGATGATGTTACATAACTCTTCCCCTACATCTCAGTGTCCTTCAAAAACAAACATTTACTTTTCTTGCTCAAAGCTTTGTGGTTTGGCTTGGATGGCTCGGCTTCAAGCTACAGGTTTGGTTCAGGACTTTTTCATGTGTTTTTTATTTTGATAAACTACTCAGGGTAGGATCTTTTCATAAATGATAGCAGAAGATCAAGAGGGGTCAATGGAAACATGCAATGCTTCTTAAGACCATGGCTCAGAAGCAGTATTTTGTCACTTCAGCCCAAAGTCCATTGACCACAAAAAATTATATAGCCAAGTCCAAATCAATAGAAGGGAGGTGAATGATCCACATAATTTTTGTCAGAAGCACTAAAAACTTGCATATTAGAGGACATGAATCTATACTTCTATGACAGAAACTACTGATGTATTCGGAACAATAATTGATTTGCTATACCTCCTCTGTCAGTCTCTCTATACTGATTGCTATCTGGTTCTTGATCTTGTCTCTGTCCCAATAACTAAGCTCGGGGCTTCTTGGTATCTGACCACAAAGAACTGCCATGTTGATGAGACTGAGCCCCTGGCCACCCTTCTCCACAAACCTCATTGAACCCTCCTTCTCCTCTCTAAATCTGGGACAAAAGACAGCCAAGCCAATTCTTTTTCTTCATACCTTCTAATAATCCCACTCTACACCAGAAAAAAAAAAAAAAGGAATTTCTACTCTATCATATCCTCTAACTTCCTGGGAATCACGAAGTGGTAAAAAAGGGTATTTTCTTTATGTAGTAGACAATGTCTATGACATGAATCTTCCAGAATTAAATACTAAATTTAAAAAAAAGATGAGGGAATTTGTAAAATTTTCCCTCAAGACAACTGCCTTGATTGTAAAGCTAGAGACCAAATTTGTAATCTTATTTTTGAATATCAAAAGCTAAATACCAACTAAGTCTTTCTCATTACATTTTCTTTTAAAACATACTTATTTCCCTTTAGATATTTGATGACAAAGTTGAAGGTTACATTTTCTAGAAACCAAAAGACAAAAGTGCATTGATTTTTTATGACCATTGTGCAAAGGGAAAATGCAAAAGGAGGGTGGAGAAATGATTCTAGGATCCCAACTACAGCAATACTATGTAGGGAAGAATAGAATCAGTGTGATCAGAGAAGATCACAAATTACAACAAATTCACATATGTTAAAAAAGAGAGGGCAGTCAAAACAGTTTGTATGATACTACAATGGTGGATATACGTCATTATATTTTTGCCCAACCCACAGAAAGTACAAGAGTGAACACTAGTGTAAACTATGGACCTTGGGTGATAATGATGGGATAATGTAGGTGCATCAGTTGTAACAAATGTACTACTCCGTTCTAAAAAAAAAAAAAAAAGCAGTCGAGAGAGAGAGAGAGAGAGAGAGAGAGAGAGAGAGATCATGTCCTTAAGACAAAACAAAACAAAACAAAACAAAATATCAGCCTTACCCATCAGTCCAAAGATCAATAATGAAAGATAATGCTTAGTATTCTCAATATTCAAAACTTCGGGGTCTTTTGAAGGGAGATGACTATGTGGAGATCTTTAGAGAGAACTTCCAATTTCCCACATTATAAAAAGCATAATTCTGGGAAGCATTACCATGAGAGAACAGCCCGATTTGGTTTATAATAATATGTATGAGTAAAGTACAAAGTAATTATGTTAGAGGAAGAATATTTTTAAAACACACCTGCTGAAATATCCAAAATATTTCATTTCATTACCTTTGACTTGGTATGACTTAATCTGATTCAGAATATTGCTACTTTAATTCAATTTATTTCCATTGATATTTCCATTAAAGGTTAGGGCATAATATGCATATTATACATAATATGTGATGCTGGTAATAATTAATTTATGATTAGGCTTAAAAAGTACCTGTTGAAAAAAAAAGTACCTGTTGATAAGTATCTTTTCATATGATGATCAATATAGAAAGAAGTATTGTGAATTAATAATTACATATAATATAATCTATTTTATATATTTATATATGTACCTGACACGTGTATATGTATTTGTGCATATATATACATATATATCTATATAACTAATTTCACAGCAAAGAATTAAGTTTTCTTAAAGACTTGCCATCCAATGTTCTGTTTTTAGATGTAAGGAGACAGCACTGTTTTCAATAGACCACAGACCATCCTATTGTGCCAGTGATAGGTTGATTGGCTAACAATCTTTCCTCAAATAAGCAACACATTTTGTTTATAAAATGGATTATTTTGAAATACTCAAAAGTATATGTGGCATTATAATATGGGTACATTGTAAATCAGTTTTATATTTTAAATAAATCTAAGCATTTTTCAAAAGTTACTTTAATAGTTATTATTTTATACATTAAGTTATAGATTAAAATGTTGTTTTAAAAGACTGAAATTTAAGTACATAGATAATAATCTATCTTAAAGTATATTTTTGTTGCTTCTTTCCAAGTAATAAAAATTTTTTATCATAACTTCTGATATGTGTTTTAGAGATGCATACTCCAGAAAAATTCTCCAGAATTTTAGCATCAATGAAATGGGTGTACGTCTCTAGATAGCCATGTCTTTTAGTGATAAAATTTATTCTCCCTGAGGAAGTTTCCTAAATTTTATATTTTTTTCTCTCTCCCCCAACTCGTGTAATTTTAATTAGTATTGGAAATTTATTATACTTGTAGATTTACTAAAAATATTCAAGGTTTACTAGGGTTATATCACTGCTCTACCAAATTACTAATAACAAGAGAAAAATTCATGTTTTATTAGGCATTTATGTGCTGGACACTGCCGAATGCTGCTCATGGCCTATCTACTTTAATCCTCATTAAAGAACTTATAAAATACATAAGCAAAAAAAAATTCATTACATACTGCAGATCCAGTAAATTATTGCACCATTTTGAAAGTGTATTTTTTAAAAATGCCTCAGTGATGTTTAAAAGGGAATGTGACAGAGTGAAGGGGGTGAAATCTGGAGAGCACCTGTGGATGGAGGAAAGAGGAAAGGTACTAAGAAGATAAAAATGCTGGTGTCAGAGAATATCTAAAAACAATGTGACCTTGGTGGGGAAGACCTGCTTTCTCTGCTAACACTCAAGAGGTTATACTGCCAACAGATTATGTATCTCAGTATTGTTATCTAGACTTGGTCCCAGAAAGGCTTATGCAAAATATCATTTGCTCCATTTTGTAATGTATGTCTGTGTATGTGTGCAACAAAGTTAAAAAAAAATTACAATGTTTTCACTCTCCTAATCAGAAATTCAGTGAGACATGATTCTACTATTAGTAGAAAAATGGGATGTCTATTCTGCTTTAAATTAAATTCCAAATAAGGAATTTGGCCTTATATGTATCAAAACCTCAACAATTCTCATGCCCTTCAGGCCGTAATTAAATTTCTCAAAATCTAAATAAGAAAATGTATCAAAGTCAGACAAAGTTTTATATGCAAAACTATTTAGTGTATCTTTATATAGAACAGTGAAACACTGGAAAAAGACTAAATGTTCACAAAGCAGAATTTATAAAATAATATATATTATTTCATGTCATAAATATGTCATAAATGTAACATACGTGAAAATTATACATGTATAATGTTTTAAAGTCTTAAATTCATATTGCATCATATAATATGAAATGGAAAACAGAGAATTGAATATTATAAAAAATTGAAATGGTAATAATTATATAAAACAAAAAAACATAAATAAGGTATCTATACCAACATCTTTGAGTGGTTATCTCTGAGTAATACGAATATGGGTATTTCCTGTGTTTTTGTTTGTGTTTCCTTACACTTTATATCTTCTACAATGGGGATTTATTATTATTTTTTAAAGAGTAGTGCACTTAAAATTACAAACAACTCACCTTGCTGTCCCGTGTACACTTTATGACAGCAGATGAAACAAATTTGTTTAATAAAAAAGGATATTTTTATTTTAAAGGTGATTAGATTTTTTAAAATAACAAATTACTTTCTAAAGTCAATGATATTTTTTATTCTATTTAGGCAATATTCAAAATAATTTAGTAAAACTAAATTTAACATTACATTCAAGACATAGAAAATGGCTTTTACTTAGGACATTGTGGGAGAAGAATAAATATGATAGAAATATATTTAAATAGCAATCATAAATCAGAGAATATAGGCTTCAAAAGTGGACATAAAAATTTGTAGGTTACACATACATACCTAGCATGACTAAGTGCTCTATTATACCACTATAGAAAAGTTCATTGGAAGAATACCTGTTTGGCTGGGTTGGGGTATTGGACACTTCTCTAAACTTTGAGTCTAGAGAAAGAAGTCCATGAAGGTAGGTCTAGGTTTTGAAGTTGAATGTTGAAGTCATGATGCTTTACCTTTATACAGTGCCTTATGTTTTCAATGATGCTCTACATTTAATATACAGAGCATGTGAAAAAAATGTATACACATTTTAAGAAAGGAAAACAAAAACTGTTAAAATTGTAATAGTAATACAATGAATGATGCTAGCATTCATTTGATTACTGCCCTGTTTTGAGTTAATGTCATACTACATACACATTGCTACCATAATTCAATTAAACTTCGAAAAGTAATACATGGATAACATCTCTTACAGAATTGTACACTTGAAACCTATGTAATTTACTAACCATTGTCACCCCAATAAATTTTAATTAAAAACATGTGTACATTTTTTGGCACCCCTGGTATATTATATTAATACTTAGAACACCATGTTGAGATACACAGTCCAGATAGTTAATGAAGTTTGAAGAGTTTTGTGGCTTCCCTATGGCCTATTGGTCCCAAATCTATGCGCAGAGGCCAGGTCTTGTAGTCTGTTTTTAACGTAAGAATGGTTTTCTTTCTAAAGGTAGTTCTTTAAGCCCATGTGGGGGAGAGATTTGGGGCAATCGGATCTCACTGCATGAGTCAAATTATATGAGATGAGTGACCCTCACCTCTGTCTAAACATAGGAAAAAAGATTAAAACTGGAATTTATATGTGCATAAACTTATCTGTTTCCGTCTAAATCCTATCTCAGATTTCCTCAATCCTATCTCAGAGATACTATCTCATTTACTATTATAGTGCGAGTTGCCTAGAGTGTGCTTCTCAATTTTTCCTACTGTAGAAACTAATAATTTTCCTTGTCATTACAGCCATAAAAATCATTAACCAATATTTTGCCTCAGAACTCTCAATCAACATTTTACTCAGGCACTTTCAACATGCAAATTCATTAAAATAGTCTAAAAGGGGTGAGTACTGTACTCAAACAGTGTGTTATGAGATCTATTCCTGGTGTTATGGAAAATGCATGTTATATTCATACAGATGTAGGAAGGCTGTATGGTTACTATAGTCAGAGTAGCCAGTCTTCTTCCTGCCATAAATAGGTCTGAATTTTGTTTTGTTTGTGAACATTAAAACACTTCAACAAAATATACATCACATATGTTATTGATTAAAATAAATTGAGCCATAGACAAAGCAGACATAAAAAGAATGTTGTTTTTGAAGTTTGTTAACAAGTAGGAGATGTTAGTCTTTGCAAGTATAGGACTTTATAGATCAGTTTAATACATTTTTAAATGCTTTATGACTCCAGTGATTAGGCATTACAGCTAATTAGTCTAAGTATTTTTTTCTTGAAGGCTTTTACTCATTTACTAACTTCCTACTTTCACTCATTCAACTGAAACAATTAGATTCACCAAGAGAAATGGGTAATGTCTTTTCAAACCATATTTCCCATAACACTAAGTTTCCTGCAGCAAATCATTAAACAGTCAACAGATGCATTTAGTTTTCAGTCTCTGTACAACTTCCAGCAATTACATTGAAGGGCAAAAGTGGATTTTTTTTTCCCTCTTTACTATCAAATATCTTCTCCTGCCCCCAATTAGACAAACAGTTTATTAAAGAAATTGCTTTGTTCCTGTACAACTTGCATACTATTGTCTGTTTTAACATACTGAGAGTTGATATCAAATGCCATGGAAGGTCTTGGGACAAGTAAGAGAAGAGATTTAAAATTCACTTTGTGAACAAGGAAATGACTGTTGATATATGCAGTCAAGGAATCATTCCTGTTAATAAGGTTAGCACCCAACAATTATATCAGCTAGAAAATTATATGCTCCAGAGTTGACAAATTATTAGACACCCCCTTTTGTTTCATCCCCCAAACATAAAGCAAGTATACTTTAGTGACACGATTTTTTTTCTGGCACCTTTCCATAGCCAATTCCATTCATGCAGAAAAAGGATGAAATTCCATCATTCGAGCATGACATCTCAAAATTCAAACTTAATGAGAGCTTTGGCAGCTTCTGTCGAAGGCAGACAGTGATTAACAAAACACTTCAGAGTACAAGGCACAGCAGTGCTCAAAGAAAACAGTGATGATCTCCACTTAATTGTAGAAAAGCCCAAAGCATCTGCCAGCCGAGGAGAGCTGGAGCCATAAGGAGCTATTGCTCAGATAGGCTGTCATCTCCAGAGATCAACAACCATATGCTCAGCTCAAGCACAAACTCCAAAGAAGTTAATTTTCTGACAAAATACAGGGATAAATATGACATTCAAACAAGTGTGCTCACCCATCCTGAACACACGTTCATCTGCACGCATCAGATTTATGCATCGTTTAAACACAAGCAAATATAATTTGTTTGGAACACAAACATTGCTGCATGAGTACAGGTATAATTAATCTTTGTCTGCTCCACAGGTTCTTGTGTTCTACTGGTTAGCCACACTTTCAACAAACTTTTGATGAATGGAAAAGTCACTTGTTGCTTCATACCTAAGCATACAACACAGTTTTTCAAGCTCTTGGAATTAATGCAAGTTACTTAATCCAAGATGAAAAACAAACCTTATTATAGCTATGATTTGAAGTTTGTATGTGTATGTGTGGACAGATCTATCTTTCTGTCTATCTGTCTATCTATCTATCATCTTTCTATCTATCTATCATATAATATCTATCTATCATAAAATATCTATCATATAATATCTATCTATCTATCTATCTATCTATCTATCTATCTATCTATCTATCTATCAGCTATCAACTATCTATTGTATCTCTAAAAGCAAAGCTGAGATCTTGCCAAAACCTATCTGGGATACAGCCTTGCAAATAGAATGTAAGGTTTCTAAGAGACATTCTAAGAGATAGCTATTTCTCAGAAGCAAGTCACCAGCGAAATTGGTGGTTCCTGTGGTCGGATGTATTCTAATTGAAAATAACAGAAGGTAAAAACGAGAAAATAAGCAAGAAATGATAAACATAAGGGCTACAAAAAGTGAAAAATAAGAGGCTTAATTCTAAAAAGAAAAAATAAGAATAGAAAGAGAAACTCCGATGTTCTCCCATCGCTTAAGAGGTGATGATTTGTCTATGAGGGAATACCTTCTCACAAAATGCATCATATAGGATCAGATGGATCAGAGTCAGCATTCTATCAACAGTACATGTCTTGAAAACAGGTGTTTGATTTAACATTTTCACACTACCCAAACAGTGGTGAATTTTTCAGAGGTGAACAACCACAGTCCTTATAAAAACTAAAGAGAAGCATCTGGTAGCAAAGTGCTGCAGTAGCAAACCCAACTCCTGTTTTAAGTAACTGTTAATGCTCTTCTCCCAAAGAATTATATTTCTCCTTTGTCAGTGTCTTCCAAGGTGGCACACTGAAGCTTAAGTGCTGGCTTATTTCTAATTGTAGCCTCCCTCCCCATGTGGAGATTACAGTGGAAATGCCACATTATCATGTCTCTGTATAAGTTTTGTTAGAGTTTGTTATGTTGCTGTCTTATAGTTTTTTGATTTTGATATTATTGTTTGTTCACCATTTAAAAATATTTAAAAAAATAGTCTCCAATTATAGAAGAAATTTATGGTTATAATAGAGAATTTTTAAAATGCATGCAGTTACAAAGAGGAAAGTACAAGTCATTTTTAAAGCTACAATTAAGCAAAAAACAAAACAAAATAAAAACTGGTTAATTTTGATAAAATTCTGTCATCTATATAATACTCATACCATTGAATGCACATTAAAATGTAAGATTAGTTTTTGATATTCCTCTCTGTACCTTCAACATTACTCATATCATTATAGAGATATGAAAACATTTTTAAATTACTGATTAACATTTCATTGTACAGATGGACTTATCTTACCATGACTTGTGTTACTATTCCACTATTTGGAGATTTTCTAATTTTTTAACCAATATGAATAGCACTATAATAAAATTCATTATAAAAGTATTCATACATTCTTTTAACTGCAGTTTCTAGATCAATTGATATGATTATTTTAAGACCCTTTACATGTGTTACTAAATTTTCTTTGAGAATGTTAATGACTGTTAAATTCTTACTGTCTATACAGGAAGACTACCATACCATTAAATGCTATCTTTACTGATAGGTCCTTTTAATTAAACCATGTTCTAGATTACTACATCAGGAAAAAAGTGTTTGTGGTCTGGGAAACAAAACTGAATATGACAAAATTGATTAAATCACTTCCAAAGTAAAATGATTTAGGCAAAAGGAATATTCACAAATTATTTTAAATGGAAAACTATAAAAATATTTGTAATTTTATTTTAGAGTTGAAATGTTATACATTTTGAGTTAAAATATATACTTTTTACTGTGAATGAGATAATAGAGGAAGTTACATTTTATAAATGAGCAAAAACAGAAGCGGTAATACAAAATAGTAAGAGACAAACTAGTATAGTGTAGTTTATAGTTTATCTCCGGGTCAAATATAAATATGTATTATTTTCAGATTTTTATATACCTTTTCAAGTCTGTCTTCAAACATGCACAAAGCTCTCTTGAACATGTTTGCTTAACCATTCTGAACTCTTGATCTACTGCAGTACCTTTTCCATCAACCTTTGTATAATTAATGGTCTGAACACCACTGCTTCTATTTCTCCACCACCCTCATCCTAATTAGCTGATTTGACTTCCATCCCCACTATTCTACTGAAAAGAATTTCTAAGTACACCATTAATTTGTCTTGTTAAATTGGTGTCTTTGGTTTATTTCTTGCTTTCCTTCTTTTATTTAGATTTCCTTCTTCTTGAAACCGTTTTCTAATTTATCAAACACAATCTATCCTTTTCCATTGCCCGTTCTTCCTTCCTCTGAGGATGACCTCTCCCTCATCTCTATTATGTGTAGTTAAACTTTTTTTTAAAGAAATAGTAAAATCAACACCTTCTCATATTGTTCCAGTTCCAAAGAATCCATGGCACACATTTGGCAGTGGTAATGTTACCACCTACTAGTACTGCTTTACGAATATGCCTTACTCCTCACAAAAAGTTTTCAACTGCTTGAAGGTAGAATGCCTGAGAATCTTATATTCTCTCATTTCTTTGCTTATTCACTCTTGTCGAAGAAGCTATAGAGTCCAAATACCTTATAAGGATTAGATGGCTCTCATACTCTTCTGAAAAAATGAATTTTAAAATACCTAATATATTATCTAGAATATAGTTAATACTCAATACATTGATATTGCCTCCTCTTTTTTGATTCAATTCTCAGTCCTTATTACTTCATTTTCTGCGGAAAATTGCCATTTTTGTCCTCCAAATATCTGACTTATCTCCTGTTTGTGGGACTCTTTCTCCCACATTGCGCTGTACAGTCAGTTCTGCTCTAATGTGACATACGAGGTCTGACAATTAACTTCACGAACTTGTTGCAACAATGTTGCTAACCATTTCTGATATCAGAGGGATTATTCATTATGAATGTTTACCAACTGGACAAACAGTTAACCAAGTTTACTATTTGGAAGTGCTGAAAAGCCTGCATGAAAAAGACGAAAACAACCTGAACTTTTCGATAACAATCCATGGCTCTTGCATCACGACAATGCACCAGCTCACACGGCACTGTCTGTGAGGGAGTTTTTAGCCAGTGAACAAATAACTGTATTGGAACACCCTCGCTACTCACCTGATCTGACCCCCAATGACTTCTGTCTTTACCCAAAGAGAAATAAAATATTGAAAGGGATGAAGACATTTTGATGACATTCAGGACATCAAGGGTAATACGAAGACAGCTCTGATGGCCATTCCAGAAAAAGAGTTCCAAAATTGCTTTGAAGGGTGGAGTAGGCACTGGCATTGGGGCATAGCTTCCCAAGGGGAGTATTTCGAAGGTGACTGTAGTGATATTCAGTAATGAGGTATGTAGCACTTTTTCTAGGATGAGTTCCAAACTTAATTGTCCGACTGAGTATGTGCTCCTAAAAACTGTCATGCTATGCAAATTATACAGTAAAATCAGTAGTCTTGTGGGAAAAATAGGGTTCAGGGCATAACTTCATCAGCGACATATTTAAAAAATTAAATCTAACAAAACCAGTAGCACCATTTTACTCCTGCCAAATTGTTGAGAAATACCTAAATATCATAATAAGTTACTTTTATACTAAACATACTAAATATAGCATTTTACTTTGATAAACACCAGAAGTTTGCTTATAAGTGAGTAATGGTGGGGATGTAGCATGTGAGTTGTGAAGTGGTGGAAGGAGGGATAACTGAAGCCAAATAGAAGATTGTTACACCAGACATGGATGGATGTGGTTCATAATACACATAGTGAAGTGAGGCAGCTGGTGGAGGTCTGAAGTGTGTTTGTGAGTGAGTGAGTTTTGAGTATTCCCTAATTGGTTCAGCTCAGCTAAGTATAGTTTTCTGCATTCACCTAGTCTTTCTCATAATCATAATTACAGAAACATGAAATTTGTGTTATGCTCAAATTGTCTCCCAATATATCAACTGAAATTCGTGTTTTTAAAGTGTATCGGAACTGCATGCATATACCACACTTAGAGGTGCTTTCCTATCCTAATTACTGGATGTCCCAAACACTGCCAGCTTTGTGTGAAACTCATAACAAGAACAGGATTTTAAAATGTTTCAGGTTCAATACAAGTGGCTCTGTCATTTGGTCCTTATGAACCAGTGGATCCATTGGTACTGCCCAGATCTGAGGTGATTTGGGCTGGTGTTTAGGGCTTGCTATACACAAAAGATAATCACATCAATGTCTTTTAGGGTTTATAGTTAAATAATGTCTTCTGCAAATAGTTGTTATCTTTTTGAGAAACAGCTCTTGACTTTTTCTACCCTTTATTGTTAAACAACAGATACCCATGTGCCCTGACCTGCTTAGTGTTATTCAGAGCCATGAATTCAGATGTACCCAATATTCACAATTGTCAAGTGAATATTTTACTTACTGTAAAGACCAGGAGGGCCTGAATGTGCAAGCAAGTTGCAGGAAAATTTGACTTACACTCAGCATGACAATTCCTGCTATGCTTTTATTGATTTCTCAATCCACACACACTGACTCATGGGGAGTTTCCTATGATTAATACACTGAGGAAGGAAAAAATAAATTGGTTTATAGGTGGCTTTATACAATATGCTGGTCCTAACCAAAGTGTACCCTAAGGAGAGGTCCTGAAAAATAGAAAAGAAATCTTTTATGGGGTAGAACTTTGTATGACACATGCCATTGCCCTTTTTGCCTGGAAAGAGAAACAGTCTGACATAAAGCTTTATACAATACATATCTAGTGGCTAACATTTGGTCAGATTGTCAGAGATTCAACATATTTGAAGATTAATAACAAACTGGTTTAGGTCAAGTTATCTGGGCAGATCTCTTGAAATAGTCTCAATGTGGGAGGATGTTTGTGTTCCTGAATGCTCATCGCCCCTCTGAAAGAGGTTCTCAGTAATCAGGTAGACAAGATATTCCTCTCTGTGAAAGTCATTTAGCCTCTTTTACACAGTAACCCCCTTAAGCCAGTACTTTCACAATAGGCTTACAAACAACGTGCTAGGATGGCAAGGCAGAAGCTATATTTAAGCCAAATTAAAAGGATTCTCTTTCACTTAAATTAATCTGGCTACTGCCATTGCTAAGTGTCAATATTCTAACATGATATATGTATCTGAAATCTTCAAATTTTTCCATAAAGCCCTAGAATCTACCATCCATTTGATGGCTTACTAAACTATTTGCATCACAGAGAGAGCAGAGATTTGGCTCACTGGAAAAAAAAATGTTTTCCCTCAATTTGCATTTTCCTTATCCATCTACCATGTTACTGCCAGAAAAATCATCTGGTTCCTCACTGGATGTCTCATTCATCATCATCAACTACCATGTTTCCCCGAAAATAAGACCTAGCCAGACCATCAGCTCTAATGCGTCTTTTGGAGCAAAAATTAATCTAAGACCCGGTATTATATTATATTATATTGACTCAGTATTATATTATATTATACTATATTATATTATATTATTATTATATTATACTATATTATACCATACCTGGTCTTATGTTATATTAAAATAAGACAAGGTCTTATATGAATTTTTGCTCCAAAAGATGCATTAGAGCTGATGGTCCAGCAAGGTCTTATTTTCAGGGAAACACAGTATGAATCTGCCTCATTATTAAGAAAGTAGGCAAAGAACTGATGCCTATCAGTTTCATTGTTCTTACTATATTCATTACCAAGAAATAGATGAACTTCCAGATTGAGAGATGGTCTATTAAACACAATGTTGTCAATAGGTAGACAATTCCTTGAGCCATTGGATTGGTAACCTACATGATGAAGTGCTTGATCTGAACCAGCAACATTACATGGAAAAAATTGAGTTGCTATTTACTGAGAAGGGAAAGACTAGAGAAGGAGGAAGTATAAAAGAGACATTCGGGATTTCTGTTTTGACATTTGAATTTAAAGTGCCTATTAGATATCAACAAGGAGACTTAAGAAAAAGAGGTCTGAAAAGGATATATTTATATGAGAGTCATCAACAAATAGATGGTATTTTAAAATATGAGACTAATTGAACTCACCCAGGCAGTGACAGCTGACAAAACTGAGAAGAGGTCCAACGATCTTAGGGCTCTCCAGAACCAGCCAAGGAGACTAAAATGAGCAGTGACTAGGCAGGACAATCAAGAGGATGGTGTCTTAGAGCCTAAATGGAAAAAAACAGTTTCAAGAAAGAGAGGGTGATCAGTTATTTCAAAAACACTGTTGAAAAGTTAAGTGTGAAGGGATCATTACTTTTTTTTTTTATTAGTTTCAGGTGTACAGAAATGAACAATGTTGTAAAGATTTTGTAGGATGTCAGATGGGCACATGTCTTACTAGGGAGACCACTTCATGGATGGTGTAGATACCTGACCACTGCACTGTACACCTTCAGCTGAAGCTGAATAATAATAAATATCAAATATAAATATATATATAGTCACAGGATGTAGAATACAGTCAATTCTATTGTCATAGTTATATATGATGTCACGGGGTAGTAGACTGGGAAGAAGGGTTATCACTTTGTGAGGGGTGGAAATGTCTAACTATTACGTTGTTTTGTGCACAGGAATCATTACATTTTGCAACATGGAGGTCATCGCTGCCTATCACAACTCCAGTTTCAGTGGACTGAAAGGAGCAAAAGCCTGATTAGAAAGTGTTCTAGAGGGTTTGGAAGAAGAATTCTGGATAATGAATACATATAAGATGTTTTAGGAAGTTAACTATAAAGGAAAGGGGTTAGGCATGGGAACAAGGATAAACTGTTAGTCCATGATAACCAAGGAAAGGCAGAACACAGATACATATGCAAGTGCGCTGACAGACATAGAAGCATGTGGAAGTTCTCTTCTGATTCTTTCCTATTTCTGTTTTCTCTTTGAAATAGGGAGCAAGCTCATCAGCAGAGTGTGATGATACGGAGCAGGAATAAGAAGTTTGAGGAGAGGAAAGAAAATGTGAAATAGTCTCAGACAGGAGGGGAGGAGTTTGGGAAATGGAGTAGCACTAACCACTTGTGACAAGTCACCCTATGACTTTTCACTAGTGTCTTTCAGCTCTTCATATGCACACATGGAGTAGGTATAGAGTTGTTTACAAAAAGAATTGGGGCTTTGCTAAGCCAAAGATTTAAAAAAAGACAGGAAGTGGGAAAGATGTAAGGGTGTCATTACAATAATGGCCCATGTGATCTAAACCAGCAGAGGGGGGAGTGAGTGTCACAGTTATCTCACCCTGCTAGAAGCACTTAAATTCCTTAGTTTCTGTTCTATTCATATGGGCTTCTGACAAACAGTTTCCTGTCATCATTTAGGGACTTTTTTGTGTGTATTGATGAGTAAATTCTTTCCCAACACAAATAGCAAGATCTCAATAGCAACTCAAAATAAATAAACGATCATTGCCTACTTTTTACTTTTGAAATAGTCTATATTCTATTTTTGATCCACAGAGAGGAACAAAAATTAGGTAGTGGGCTTAACTGGGTAGCAAAACATTTTCAGGAGACACAAATTATGAGAGAAGACAACAAATTATGATCTTTGAAATCACATAGACCGGGGTTTGAATTCTGGCCCAAAAGCTCACATGGTTTCTGTCACCAAAGCAGTTTACTAAACCATCCTGAACCTGAGTTTCCTTATCTCTAAAATGAAGATAATACCTACCAAATAGCTTTACCGCGTATTAAACAAGACAATATTGTGCATTACTTAAGGTCAGTTTATTTTTAAATGTAGTTACTTTTCTCTTGTGTCAGTTGATATACTTAAATTGTGTTACCTGAAATGCTACTTTCCCTGGGTACTATGTAAAAAAGTAATTCCATAGTCAAATATGTTTTAAAATGCCATGTCAAACAACGGTAAACAGTTTTATTGACTGTAGATCTTTTCAGAGAGTTTGATATTTTAATATACTTTTGAAATTTGAGAAAGGTTTATAACATGTAAGGTGCCCCACATGCATTTGACAGGAGAATCCATTTTTCCTGAATATTTAAATGTCCAACTATGTCACGATGTACTACTGAGAGAAACTCTTTTAGACATTTCTCTGCCTGAATTTTTACTCTGAAAACTCATCCAAGGATAGCCAAGTTCTATATATTCTATTTGGCAGAGCTAATGGCATTTTCAAAGGCCATGCCATACTTTTAAAGATCTAGAATAGTTATTTTTCAGGGAAAATAATTCCACAGCCTCTTGAGGAATCAATTTAGGAATCTAAGTTTAAGTATAGCCTTCTTATACCTAGCTAAATACTCTGTATTTAAAGTTCAGGAGACTTCCTCTCACTCAATATAATTTTGTTATAATAAGTATTTTGTCACACCCATAGAATTTGAAAGTTACAAATCATTTCATGCTTTCATTTTGTTTTTACTAACTCAACAAGTTTTCATATAATATAATCTATTAAACTATATTTGTTTGATAATAAATCTAAGTAAATTTTTGTAATCAAATTATATCCTTTCTTACACAGAGAAAACAAGTCATCTGATATCTAAATAAATAGTTGTTGGAGGAGATTAAAACAAAAACCCCCAATCAGGGAATAGTTATAGAACTAATCTTATATTAGGAAAAGAATACAGGACTTACTCTTTTTTTTTTATCAAAATAATAACATTCATTTAGTAAGTACATGACAAACCTTTATTTTTAAAAATTGAAAGTGTTTTTTCTTTTTTCCTAGGATGCACACTATTCTGCTAACAAAGACTAGAAAGTTACTCTTCCTGTGTCTTCCTGATCTTTTATAGAGTTATCCAACAAGTTAACAAGCAGCAAATGAAAGATCATGACTTTTTTACATAATCATTTTTTTCCTGGGACTGCACACACTACTGTGGTCTTCTTTAACCACTGAAATTTGACATTTCCTATCTCCTCAGGTTAGTACGACATTAACTGGAGCATCACATTCTGCTAGTATCGCTTTCCCCTATTATTTTTATGCATTTTATGCTATTTTTAAAGTCATGCTGTTGAACATGTCAGGACTGAATATGAGTGAATCCAAATATCAGACCTTTTAATATGAATACAAACGTCAGATTGCAGGCAAGCCCTTGTTGGTTGAATTTCATAACATAGAAAACATCCCATGTCCATCTAATTCTAGAATGTCACCTCAACCAGGCACCCTTATAAAAATACAAGCATAATGGGACTGACAAATTTTAAATGAATTCAGGGAAACATAAATATTTCAGGTAAAATTTGAGAAAGAAGTAAAGCTTCCAATGGGAAGATCTAGTGTCAACCTAATATGACACAAAGGGAAATTACAACTGTATTTTCCTAGGTAGCTTACCTATCAGTTTCAGATTGTTAGTAACTACTTTGAATGGGATAAATTGAAGATAAAATAACATTTGTCCCCTCTTTTCTGTTGTTGGATTTTACGTTTACTGTCTTTATTTGGTAGTGTCTATAGCCAGGTCATTTAAATTTTCAGTAATCCATTTCAAAAAGTGACCATAGGTGACAGGGGCCTTTTAAGTTTTGATGTGAACAGTTGTTGAAGGAAATCATTGAAAGCAAGATGACCCTGGGGTTCAGGGCCCTTTGACACACCATATTTAAAGCATCAAACACAGGTGCATGCCAACTTGATTCTAATTATCTCAGCCTGCTAGAAAGAAATATCCCTTTACTTTATTTTAGTCTAACCTTCATTTTTCCATTCAATTGAAAATAATAATACATAATGTGAGCTATATAAAGCCTTATTTTGCCTTTGCAGCATCCTGTGCTCTGAGCAATGTCAATCCATACTTCTTTTATTTGGGCGAATCACTTTCTCTTTGAGTCTGTGGAAGAACACCAGCAGAGGGAAGGATACTTAGTAGAGTCGCAGTATATATAAATAGCTCTGCCGAGAGCATTACAAAGGCTCTGTTGTGCTATCACACAGCAGAGCCAATAATGTACAATATGAAAAATCCCTGCCAAGTGCACAGAGAATACAGACAATGTTTGCCATTTCTCTGATCGGCTGTTTGTTATGTGCTGCAAGAGTTTATAGCCATAGAGTCAGAAAAGTCTACCACACCCCAAAGTCTTTCTATTAGAACAATAATAACAACATAAACCATAAACTCTCTCTCTCTCACACACTCACACACACACACACACACACACACACACACACACACACACCTTAAAGACATCAGAACAGCATCAACAACAACAACAACAACAAAAACAGTGGGTGGGAGTGGAATTGAAACACAAACATTTCTATAGAAACATAAATGGAATTTTCATAAAGCACCAAAGCCCTGTATAACCACTTCCTTAAAGATGCCTTCTGTTTTCCGAAAGCACATCTATCCACCAATGTGTAAAAGAGTTAGAATACCAGGACTTTTAAGGAAAAATATTACCTTGAAAAATCATATATGAACTGAGTACCTTATTGAAAATACTAAAACAAAGTGATTTATTCTCCATAAAAACTTAACTTTTTATTTTTCATAAGATGGACTCCAAAATTAGCATCACTGATTTTACTTTTCAAAATATGGCTCAGACATAGCAAGAAAATAAGATGCTTGAAAGCTACCACTTAAGATTCTCTTTGACTTTATAGGCTGTGTTTAAGATGTGGCTGTATCTATATCTACATGGCAGGCAAATACATGTTCTGAGCATTCTTGATTTTAGCTACTTTCAACAAGCATTTTCAATTTTTGATAAAAAAATTTTCCACAAAAATTATCATGTTGTTACATTTTTATTACGATAGCCTAAAATAACATCACAATAAGATCTTTTAAAATTTCTATTTTTAACCTAAATCTCTTCTTTGTTTCCTTTACTGTGACCCTTCCCTCCTTATTTCACCTCTTGTCTTGTGATCCCTTCTGTCTTCCTCTGCTTCTGTCTTTCTTTTTTCCAGTCACTTCTAAAGTTATTTATAATCCTCTTTTGCTTTTCTCTTTATCTTACATATACCTATTTCTGGATTTCCCTCTTCTTTCTTGGTTTCTGGCCCTACTTTCTTCTTTCTCTATTTTCTCTTTCTCTCCTTTCCTATGTTTTACACTGTTAACATTTTTCCCCTTCTCTTTCTCTCAAAAGCATGAGGCCACAGAAGACATTTTTTGAAATGGCACCTTATACGTCATTCAGAACAAAATGTTCAAGCTGAATCATTCCAGTGTATGCAAACTTCCTTTAGTGGAATCCAATCATTCTTTATAACCCAGTTTAAAATCCATTTCTACAGTGAAATCTTTCTCTCCTTTCTTAGGAAAAAAATTTGCTGTCCTATCTGCACCCCAAATACCTGTATGTACAGTTCTATTTTAGAATTTGACATGTTACATTATATAAGGTAGTTTACATATTAATCTGGCCTAGTAAAGTGTGAATTGCTTGATTGGAAGATATATGGCTCATATATCTTCTTATTCCCTGTACCTAAAATTATATCCTAAACCCAAAAGGCCCTCAATTTCAAAAAAAGAAAAAAAAGATTAAAGAAACACAGGTACTCCAAATGCTCTGAGTTTACAGCCTTGCTTTCCATTTATTGGGTAAGTCACTTAACCTATACAAACTCAGGTTTCTAATTTATAAATTATAAATAATTACTTCCTAGGTGGTACAATAATGCATTTAAAGCATGACAGTACCTAGCACATAGTAATTACTCAATTTGTCTTAGCTGTTTGCTTCTTGGGACCTGTCCTGATATCAACAGTTTTGATACGGTTATAATTTCTCTTAAAATAAAACTATTTAATTTCTCCCAAACACCTTTTTATGGTCAACATTATTATCCTGCAAATGTGCTGCTGGATGTCTCATTAATGATATATAGATTCCCTAAAGGTGAACTTGAGGACTTGAAACTTTTCTGTAATGGGCATCACTAGGGAGTAGGAATTCCAGATGGTTGATGGCAGAGCCAGCTGTCCAGAGAGCTTTTGCTTGACGAGAGCTGTGGCCCACAGAGAACAGTGAAAAGGTAAGGGCCCATCTGAAAGTCTGGCTCAGTGTACTAGAGTAAGACTACATGCACGTCAAATATGAGATCCATCGTTTGATCTAGTCATGGGTCATTTATTATTATTCCATTCAATGCATTGTATGATTATAAATTCTACTACATTAGAGAACAACCTAAATAACATTTGCTTTATGTATAATCATCCTTTTCTGGAGAAATTTTATTATCTTTTTGTACCCTTAAGGAAAACAAAAAGTCACAATATAAATTATAGCTAGGACATTACAGAAGTTTCTTATATGAAATAAATATATCTATGCAAAAAATTATTTTTTGTGCATTGCTCCTTAAAGCCTATTATTTGTACTATGAGTAGAGATGAAAGTAACTTCATAGATTTCTTTTTATTTCTTGCAATTAGAAAATTTTACTTTTACTTCTAGCCACACACATCCAACTACCTTTTCAAAAATTTCCCTAAATCATCAAATTTCTGAAACTACATGAAAGAAAAGAATCTAGGTTGTTCACTCCCCCCCAGTTATTTTGCTTTAGATATTACCCAAATTTATTTTTTTCCACTCATCTTTTCCTATTTCTCTACCCCATTATTGTATCTTTCTGGGGTTTTTTTCCCTGAAGGACACCACTTTGCACATATATCAATTCAAACTAATCCTGACTTGTTTTGTAAAATATTTTTCCTATTTCCTCAAGGTCATTTTTATTTTCAATGTTACTTCTATCAACTAATCAGCCCTTGCAATAGCTCTGCTGTATGTAGTATATTTGAAAAACAAAACAAACAAACAACAATAAAGTGGCTCCTTTCCCTCTTTCTCTGATGTACCTACACTTCTGTAAGTATTACACATTACCCTTCATTTCCTTCCAGGTCTCTACATGGGTTTTTCTCCTGACTTTCCCTTCTCCCTTATCCAGTCTAGAATGCCTAGTCAATGACTTAAGTCTCTCTCGTCAGCATCTCAAGTTCTTTGGGCTCATGCGTTCTCTGCCCCTGTCCTAACAAACATTTAGGCCTGGATAAGCCCAATCATCCACTCCCTTCATTTCTATGTACTGAGCAGTGCTAGAGAAAAATCACAAAATCATGACATTTGGTGCTTACACAAATATATGCCTTCTGATTTTAACAATGCCCTCTAGGTTAATTAGTAATTTTTAATGCCTTTTATTAGTATTCGCTTCCATTTCTAGAGTATCTGTTCCAAAATTTCATTATTCCCTTGAAACGAGCATTAAACATTTACCTACTTATCCCCAGTCATATTTATTTGCCTACTATTCTTTTAGAGAAAACTAAGGTCATTTGGAATTTATTTCCTCAACTTCCTGCCTCTTATCTTTTTTAAAAAAATGATTTACTCCTAAAACATCAGAACCTTATTCCATGCTGCTTCCAGGAAAGAAATGGCCCAATTCCTATTCAAGAATAGACCTTTGCTTCTCATCTACATCAATGGTGCTGCTCAGTGATAAGTTTTTACTGATCACCATCATAATAGAAAAGAAATAGAGAACTTTTCACAAAGTATTTAATATCAAGGACTACGGTTATTCTGAGAGAGACACTTTTACCTTTATTGGCATTAAATATCTTATTTTATAAATTAAAGGGAATATTATATGCAATTGGTTTCTTTAATGTTTTTCCTCTAAACTGGGTTCTTTTACTCAACTTCCATTTAAAAAGAAAGGCAAATAAGAAAAGTAAGATTAAAAAAAATATTTCTTGCTTGCCCACTCTTTACATCACACCTTTTCTTTTTTATTTCTGGTTTCTTTTAGAGTCAAGCTTCTAAAGGAATAATATACATCCACTGTTCAATTTCCACAAGTCCCAGTCACTTTTTAACAACTAACAGTTAATTTTTGTTCACTAAAATTTCTTTTGTTAACATCAATTATTACCTTCTAATCACCAAAGTCAAGGGTCACTTTTAAGTCCCCATTTTCTTTGATCCCAAAGTTGCCTTTGGCACGATTGATCATTCCCATATCTTGAAAGTTTTTCTTTCCTTTGGTAATACAATATTCTTTTGTTTCTCTACTTACTTTCTGACACTTATGTGTCCTTCTTTTGGAGGTCTGCCTTATCTGCAAGGTTCTTAAGTTTTGATGTTCCTCCAGTGGTTTCTTCGTGGTTCATTCTAGTTTCATATTACTCACTCTCTGTAATCTCATTTCTATTCTTAACAACTTTAAACAATTTGTGTGTCTCAACATCTCTTTATAGAGCTCCAAATCTCTGTTATTAACTTCCTATTATGCATTTTTATCCATATATTTTGTTAACTCCCAGTTAAATGTGCTCAAGTTACAAATCCTCTTTTATAAGTTATCTCCCACCATATGTTCTATCAAAATGGTGCTACCCTTGAACTAGTTGTCCAAGTCAGAAACCTGCTCCTCTCTATCTTTCATTTCCAGTCAGCCAGTTACCTAAAGCAACTTGCAAAATCCTGTCTTGTCAAATCTGATTAGTACCACCTCAATTTCCTCTCAATATCTTGTCTTGATTAGAGCAATATCATTCTGACTCCAATCTCTTTCAAAATGCGCTTAGAAGGATCTTTCTAAAATTTCTATGGTTCTAGATCCTACAGCATGAAGTCTGTACTCTTGTCCATGCTTTTCAAAGCCTCCCACCTCTCCTGTCATATTTCTCAACACTCATCTGCACCTTTCTAATTTTGCCTTCCTAAACATCTTAGCGCACCCATCACGGCGTCTGCTGGGCAGATGCGACCCTCTTCCTGGAATGCCCTTTCGTTTCTCCAAAATTCTTGAACAACACTCTAAAAGTTCTAAGGTGACTTCTTTGGTCTCAGAGTATTTATTAAAGTATGACTTATTTGCCTTTGTTCAGCACAAAGTTATAAGCTTCTTGACTAGAAAGAGTTTGCCTTTTTCATCTGGTATAAAGCCTGGTTTTTAGCAGCCACTGAATAGATGTGCACTGATAATGACATTCTCTTCTCTCAGTACTGAACCTAATTTCTCTCCTTGGTTTAAGCAGACTATTAAAATCCCCTGCTCATCCCTAGGAGTTTCATGATTCTTTTAGTCATGAGCATTAAACCTAGTTGCTAATGGCAATGTTAAGCTTTTTTTCATTTAAAAACAATCATGAGGCTTAGCTCACACAATCTTTGGGGGCAAGTTGAAGTCTCTTGGTGCAAAAATAAATTAACAATAAAAGTAGAGATATATCTTGGGCTAAAGGTATTGAAAACATATGACACTATTTAGAACAGCTAATTTATAAGCTGATACTGGCAACACCCTAAATGTTCATATCGCTAATACTATGTTAGGAAGAAAGTTGGTAATGACTTGCAAACTTAATTGGAAATATATATATTTTTTTTTTAATTAAGGGCTTCTGATGTCAAAGGAAGAATTTAATGAGACTAAATTATTTTTCTCAAGTATTCTGTCCTCCCATTAAGAAAACTGTAAGTAGCAATGAAAACACAATTAATTCAAAACTACCCTTTTTATCCTTAAACTTTAGAATCATAACCACATTTTATTAGACTACTCACAGATCTAACACTATTTTCTCATGAAAGTTTCTAGAAAAAAGTGTAAAATATATGACTTTATCTTTGGCGTTCTAAGTCCCTATTGCAGTGTATCTCCCCTCTTACAACGCCTCTTCCCCACACACCAAGAAACTATTCTCTATCCCTCCAGGAACCTAGATTATATTTCTGAAGTTAGCAGAGTGATACAGTAATAAAAGATTAAGGTTATACTTTGTTATAAATTTTATTTGAATAAGAGACTCTAAAAGACTAAAGAATTTTCAGGATCCAAAGGAATTACACTAAAATGTGTATTTCAGACTCTGACTAGCAATTGGTGAAGATGTTTTTGTTTGGGGGAATGGGGTGAGATGAGGAAACTATTTAATGCTGCCTAAAGTATAAGATCAGATGGATTGTTAATGTCCTGAAAACATATCAGAACTGATTTGAAGATAGGCCTTTCGGTTGCTTTTTAAAATTAATTGTTTCAACATTGAGGAAATCAGAATTAAATGATATGCTGCTGAGCACAGAAAATATCATTCAGCAGCCAACCAACCAACAAACAACTCATGAGGTGATAAGCAAGGGAATAGGAAATATATGAGAGGAACTTCAAAGAAGTTTTGAAAGAAAAAGAAAACAAAAACAGGTCGTAAGAATACTTGGTCTCCAAGAAATGTTGACTGGTGTTTACCTAAACACATGCTTGGAGTATATAGGCTAGAGGGGCATGAATAGTTTTTGAACACTTTTATACAAGTTATTTTAAGCCATAAGCCAATTTACTCATTGCTTCCTCAATTCAAAAGAAAAAATAATGCAAAGATGGATAACACTTCAAGTAAGATAAATGATAAAGGGGCAGTATCTTGAATCTATCATCGACTATTTCCTATGCTGATAAACCAGAGATTTTAGAGTGGGAGTATAATTATTAGAAGATTTTTATGTTTCTCTTCATTGAGCTGAAGATCAATAGTATATGAGCTGAAGTGAGAGTTTTCCCAGAGTTATAGTTTTAGTAAATACCAACTAGCTAAGCCTTGCTGGAAATTTGAATTGCTGTCAACAGATGTAGAAAGAAAAAAAAATGCTATTCTTCAAAAGTGTATTTAAGTATTGGACACTTGATAATAAATTGCAGGTTGATTCAAAATTATTTAAATGACAAATATATCTTTAAACTCTGGTCTCATGAAACAGTTTTTAAGGTATATCTGTATCTTACTAATCACTGTAACACAAATCTCCAGCAAAACGTCTAGCATGTAATGTTACTCAATAAATATTTCCTAAATAAATAGTGGAATCATAAATTGCAGTGACTTTTTTGCTGCTGATAATAGTAAGGGTTAAAAGTTTATTAAGTGCTTACTATGTACCAGGCATTGGAACTAGCACATAGAACAAGGGCTTTCTGTGAAATAGCCTTTTGAATCTTTATGGCAACAATATAAATTAAGTAGAACTGTGGTCCTCAGTTTAAATATATGGTAAATGAAGTACTGAGAGATGAAACAATTTGCCCAACTAGTGAGTGATAGACTCATACACAGGCAGACAGACTTCAGATTACCTGCACATAACCACCATGACGTAGCTCTTCATCTGCTATCTTTTTTCACACTTTTATTTATTCACAAGCATTTATGAGTGGCGTTTAAGTGCTAAGCACTGTGATAGCACTAAGGTTAAAACTATGAACCGAACACCAACTATTTATGCTCCTATTCACCTTATTATATTGGGGAGAGGGACAGGGAAAAGACACAAATTAAACAGATGAATAAGAGATAAAAAGAAAAATGAAGCTGAAGTGGACAGAGTCTAATCGTATGTGTTGGTATTTTAAATAGTCAAGTAAAGTTATTCAGTTAAAGTGATATTTGTCCAAAAACATAAAGAAAGGAAAAATAAGTTACACACATGTGTAAAGGGAGACTGTCCTTGTCAAGTGAAGCACATGGGAGTGGGGGGAAGGGCTGGGCACTTGGCACCTTCAGAGAATACTGAGGTGGCAAGTGTGGCCAGAGCAGATGTAAAAGCGGGAAGAGAACAAAGATGTGCTGGGAGGAGGCAGAGGACCTCATAAACCATGATACAGACTTTGAGTTTTATTTTGAATAGTTTAAGAGGCCATTTGAGAGCTTTGAGAAGTAAAATCATTTAAAAATAATAAACACACAGACACACATCTCATTATTGTACAGATTATAGATTGCCCATGATCAATTATATAGAAATATGAGAAATGCATGTCCCTAAATGTTAAAAGATTAAATGTTTTATTTTTGTAACTCAGTGCCTCTTAGGTCTAATGTGTTGAGCTGACAAAATCAGCTCATAACAAGAAACGTGTTGAATTAGACCAGATTGCCCCCGAGGGCCATTTATATTTCTGTGTGGTCCTCTTTTTCAGGCTACACACATTCTCTGGACCATTTCTTTTCTCCTTACCTCATTTATGACATACACGTTGATAACTTACAGATCAATAATCCCAACCCATACTGCTCTCTTCAGTTTCAGATCCACATATGAAAGCATCCCACTGCCCTTCTTCTTGAATATCTAATACAAAAACATTTTGAACATCTGTGTCAAAACTCAACTTGTCATCTTCTCCTATAAACTCTATTCCCTCTTAAATTCCCTTTATTGTTAAATGATATCATCACCCATTTATCCAAAGTCATAGGCCTGAATCTGTCCATCCTTTCATTCAAGAATATTTATTATGACCCTACTCTATGTCAGAAACAATATTGAGCCCAGTGGATTCAGGCATGAACAAACAAGTACAGAGTCAACACAGGAATCTTTGAGTCTAGTGGGGCATGTGGTCAAGAAACAAATAATCACACAAATGAGTAGATATACAGGAAAACACAGGAAGCAAAAACATTATATAATTTGGAATGAGAAGTTGGGGAAGATCTCCCAGAGTAATTGCCATTGAATTTGAAACATGAAGTGTTAAATGAGTGTTAAAATCAGTAAGAACAGGGTGAAGATGAAGAGCAGGGTGGTGGGGAGGCCTTAGTTTACAAAGGGGAGGGAAGAGAATGTATTTTAGGTTTTAGACAGAAGGAGCCACTCATGTAAAGGTCCTAGGGAGACAGTGGATAATGAAAAGAGAAGTGAGTTCAGGATGATGCTCTGAAGAACACTAGTTATTAGAGATAGGTTAAAAAATAAAGAGTAGAAAAGAAGCAGGGAAAACTGAAAATGAAAGCTATAATAGAGAAAAATCTGGAGAGTATAATGTCAAGGGAAAAAGGCGTTGTTATATGCAACTGAGAAATCAAAAATCTAGTAAAATGAAGACTGAAAAATTGTCCATTGGATTTGTTAAACACGGAATTCAGTAAAAGCCTCAACAAGAGCAACTTTATGGGCATGAAATCAGAAGCAGCTAGAACTGGATGGTTTGGAGAGTAATTAAAACTCCTGGGATTCTATGTAATGAGAATAAAAAAACTAAAGAGAAATTGCCAAAATCTTAAAGAGGCAATTCACACTGTAAGAAATCTGATTGGCCAATGAAACATAGGAAAAGATACTTAACCTTCTTAGTAAACAATAAATCCAATGTTATTTTTTCACATATCAGCAGACCAGATTTTAAAAATATTCCATTTTGATAACATCAAGTATTGATAATGTACAATAACACACAATAATATGAAACCATCATAACAGTATACACTACTGGTTACAGTGCACATCTTGTAAACAATTTGTCTTACCTAGAAAAGTCAAAGACGCCCATGTTCTGTGATCCAGAAATGCCCTAAAGTAATTTGTACTAAATGCCCTAGAATGTGCATATGCAAAGTATTATTTTTAATAACACATGACCTGGAAGTAAATGTCTACCATAATAAAATAGATAAACATATTGCAGTATAAGAATAATGAGTACTATACACTTGTAAAAATAAATTAACTGTAGCTACACATATCAACATAGATGAATCTCATAAACATAGTTGAGTGAAAAAATCATAACAGAAGAATACTACAGAATGATTCAATGCGTAAAATGTTCTCAAGCAGGTAAAACTGAGCAATAGTGTTTAACACATACATAGTAGTAAATCAGTAAAGACAAATATGAAAAAAACAAACAAAAACTTTACATATTATTGCATTATATAAAGTATAGCACAGGGGAAATATGATTAAGAAGAGGTACACTACAAATATTAAGTCAGTGCTGATAGTCTATTTATTCATAGATAATTGAGACATGGATATTCATTTTATTGCCATTTGCTTCTGTGAATCCATGCTACTTTTTTTTCACTATTTTTTAAAAGAATGACTTGTAGGATAAGAAAGAAATAGAGAAGTGTGGACAATTCTTTGAAGAATCTTATGAAAAAAGAAATAAAGTAATAAGAGAAGAATGTGAAGTCCAAGGCAATTTTTATGAGATGAAAAAGGCTCTTAATATTATTGTGTAGGTTCTAGAAGAGAGAACATAATGACAGATCCAGGAGAGACAGAATAAGCTCTGAAGCAGGTGGGAAGAGGACATAAATCAAGAAAAATTTGCATGGCTTCCCTTTTCTTATTTATTAATTGAGGAAGTAACTTTCTTTCACACAGATGTATGTGATAAAGTTCCTATGGACATATTGCAACATTTTTGGGGGAAGAAAGCACAAACAAACACTCAAAATTTCATCACAATAATTTTTTTTTGTAGACTTAAATATTTTTTAATATCCAGTTTCTTTACAACTTTCTTTTAATCCTTTCTATGAAATGTTACTCTAATTACTATTGTGATAAAATTCTAATTGATAAGTGGGTCCAGAATTACCGATTACTTGGAATATAACTTAATGTGAATAACTTGTGACTTAGAACACATGGGAGAATTGGGAGAACACATTCTCCCAAAGCACTAAAGTCAAATGCTACAGTCTTTTGTTATATATTTCTTCATCTGTCTTTTTAATTTTTTTTATTGCAGAGCATTTTCATTGGATACAAGAGTAAATAGAATAAGTATAATGAAACCCCACGTATCCACTCTCCAGATCCAAAAAAATATCAACATATGGCAATTTTATTACATCTGTACCCTGACTCATTTCTCCTACTCCCATGTTTTTCTAAAGCAAATCCTGGATATCACATAATTTAATCTGTAAACATTTTCATATGCATCTCTAAAAAATGACCCTTAGGAACCATATTCACAATGCTATCACCACACTGTAATACATTAACAACTGTTCTTACTATCATCAAATAGCCTTAGTTGACTTCCTTTTGACACACAATCCAAAAAACTTGAACTGTCAACCTCACTAGTGCTTACCTCTAATCAGTACCATTTAAACATAATTTAAAACAGATCCACTGCATCCTTGACTTGCATATGACACCATCAACTTCCAGTCAACAAACCTACAGATCTTCCAAAATGTATATAATTCTCTCCAAATTGGCAGTTTTTAATGGAAGAATGTGTTCTCCCAATTACCCCATATGTTCTGAGTCACAAGTTATTCAAGTTAATTTATATTCCAAGTAATTGGTAATTCTGGACCCACTTATCAATTAAAATTTTATCACAATAATCATTAGGGTAACATTTCATAAGAAGGGTTAAAAGAAAGTTGTAAAGAAACTGGATATTAAAAAATATTTACGTCTACAAAAAAAATTCACAGTGGTGATGAAATTTTGAGTTTTCATTGTGTATTTGGTGCAGAAAAAGAACTCAGTACATGCACAGAGAAGCATGTCAAAATGGTTTAGTTTGTTCCCAGGGCTCTGACACCAGCTGACTTCGATTAAATAGCAGTGAGCTGGAAAAGCATTCTGGGTATTGGTATGCAAATGAGTTCACCAAGCATTTCTTCCTATGGCTTTGGAATTCCCATAGCCACAACTACAATGAAACATATATTTTAAAGTTGCATTTTAAGCAAGTAAATATAAGGCTAAAAATATCTCTGCCAAATGTAATCCTAATGGAGCTAGAAATATTCTCTAAGAGGAGCAAAAAAAAATTTAATATAAAATTATTTTTAAAAGTGTTTTCAAAGGTACATGGGAACATATACACATGGCATAATCTTTAATCCATAATTTCAGCCTCATGACACTGTAATGGCTTTCTCTGAATTAAGACATTTCTATTCTGGCATTTTTAAGAAAGGTCATAATTGGCATGTATACAAACAATCCTTACCACCATTGTTTGTACGGTAAGGAAACATTGTTTGTATAGCCTCTAGGGCATCAATTTGGCTATTCAAATAAATACTTTCTCAATCATTTAATTTTAAAAGAAACTAATAGTACTCTGATGCAATAACTAATTTAAAAAAACAAAAGAGGAAAAATCATTCTCTCCCTAATACCGAAATTTACATAGAGAATTTAAAAATATATTTGTATTTGACACCTTGACTAGCAATTCCCCATACCCTAAAGATAATGGATTATAATAAAGGCATCTCTGGCTGAGAGAAAATATTCTGGTGGCAGTGCTTTAGTAACGTGACACAGAGACTTCATTTTTCTTCGTGTTTAACTCTGCACCTTTCACACTCTGCACCCCCTCACCCCATCACCTTAAATAAAGAAACATTTAATTCTAAAATCATAAACTCAAATACAAAGTGCATAAGGCAAGACATCCTTTTTCTGTCTAAGCCAAGATCACTTTGCAGCACACCCCTGCCGGGGAGCTAACAGGGAATTTTCAAAAACATTAATGTATTCAGAAGAAATGTCAAAATAAAGAAAGCCTGTAAACATTGTCTGTGGGAAGCTTTTTTTGTGCCCTTCCCGAATGCAAAACGAACTCTCATTTTCCCACAGCAGTAGGATCTGTTTCTGCCATCTAGTGACAATAGGCCAATGGGTGCTTAGAAAAGAAAAACAATTCTAAATAGGCTCAACAAATCAATCCGAAACAACCAAGATTTCACACACACACACACACACACACACACACACACACACACACACACGCTTTAGAAAGAAGTCTTTAACAAGACACCCAGAGTGTAAGCAAGGTCCAGATGTTCCTGGCTGATCTCTGAAAAAAAACAAAAATGATAGTACCGATATGTGCAGAGTGCTATATGTGTAGAATCACTTTCACATGTGTTATCTTTACAAGAGTCCAAGACACAGTTCAAGCGCTGGTTGGGAGAGTGGGCTCTAGAGTCAGACTGTTTGAATTCAATGCTCACCTGTTCCCATATTTGAAATCTTGTTATTGACCCACCTAATTATGATTCAGCACTTCTGATACTAGACTGTGGTTCAATACCTGTATCTCGTGTTTTTCTATACACTAAGTTAGGTTACATGGCTGCATTATGGTGAAAGCAGTAAAGTGAAAAATCACCTTTATGCCAAACCCTCTGATTATGGAACTTAACAGGAACATTAATGTCTACAAGCAGATATACAACTACTTGGTGGCAGGGACGTCTGTGGTCAAGGAAGGTGAGGTGGGAGGATTAGGATCTGAACAACAACTTAATATCTTTCAGGGATTTTAGTTCCCCAGCCATACCTTGGAACTTGGGTTTGAACACTTACGGATACAGAAAATAAGAGCAGTAATGACTTGCTTATTTTCCTGCATCATTGTTCATTGTTCCTCATTTGTATTTAGTAAATGAAGCAAAAATCTATATATTTCACTCAGGTTGTTCTTCTCCACGTCAGAGAGGTTCGGAAAATACAGAAAAGGGAAAATGGCTTTTTCTAGGAATATGAGTTCCATCCATAGATATTGGAGAGAAGGCTGAGGTATAGACGCAGGTTGGTGGAGGGGACCTATGGAAGTCTTCTCTCTCTTTTATTCTCTCCACTTTTCATATTCACATATCTCTGCTTCCAATGCTATATTTTCCTATATCTAGCAGTCTCATACCTAGGACTGCTCATTTTTATATTTTTTTACTAATTTTCTCTTATTATCCCAACATTTGCCTGTTGGAATCCCAAGAACTCACACTTTGGACCTTTTCTCTTTTCTACTTATTCTCACACTTACTAGTGATCTAATCCAGCTTCATGCCTTAAATACATATATATTCAAAAAAATACACCAGGGTGCAAAAAAAAATGTATACACATTTTAAGAGATGTTAACACTTTGGTCAATGCTGCTAAAGCAGTAGCTTGTCATAATCAGAAGTGTCTGGACGCTGATGGTAACCACTTTGAGCACCTCTTGTAATTGAAGATGTCAAATGTGAATTGTATTCATCTTCTGTTATCACTATATATTAATACAGTTTTTTCCTTTCTTAAAATGTGTATACATTTTTGGCACTATATATATATATATATATATATATATTCGTATATACTAATAACTCATAAATTTATATCTACAGTCTAGATAGTTTCTCTGAACTCCAGATTTATATAGCCAACAATCTCATTGAAGTCCCCATCTGAAAATATAAGTGGCATCTCAAAATTAACATGTCCAAATTGAGCTCCTAGATTGTCCCTCTGAAACTTATACTCCCAACCCACCTTTTTAAATGTCAACTCCATCCCTCCAGTTGTTCAGACTTTTTAGATACTTTATGTTGATATGATTGGAGTCTCTGGATATAGCTGGGTCTGAAACTACCACTGTGAATCCTGGTTACAGCAGCCAATAACTTCTTTCATTTTCCACTGAAAAAGCCTTGACTACTGTACCTCCATATACTTAACCAATATCACTTAATTATTTTGATCCAAGACTAGACGTTTTGTCCTTTGGAAAGCCTTCTCCAGCCTCACAAGACTGAGTCAGACACTAATCTCATGTGATGTCAGACATCATACACTTGTTTATTAACACTGTGCTGTAGTGCAGAATTAATTGTATAATCACTTATTCAATTGCACAATTGGAGGGCATAGATTACATGTGTGTTCTTCATCAGGTACTCTCTTTTGTAAAGTGCATGTTGCATACTCTATAAATAACTGTTTAATTCCTGAATGATTATAAATCATATCCCAAAATCAACTTTTTAATCTACGTACCAATTCAAATGTCTACAGCCAAAATAACAAAAAAATTCCACTTAGATTTCTTAAACAATAAAAAAGGTTATCATTTTACATAACAAGAAGTCTCTAGCAATACAATTCCAGGTTCAGTATAATCAGAGTTTTGCCTATACTATCAAAGCTCTCATTATGTCAGATTTGTCCTCCAAATGATACCTTCATGTTCATTAAGTGACTGTAGGCATCATGTCCAAACATGACAACCTTTAGAGGAAGAAAGACTATGTGCTTTTGTGTGTGTCTTTCAGACTGAGGAAGTAAGGGAACCTTTGACAGAAATGCCTCCTAGACTATCTCTCATATATCAATGGCCAGAATTGGCCATTCCTAAAGCAATCCCTGGTAAAAGAGAATGGAAGTGTTTTGATTATTTTGGAGTAATCACTTGGAGTATACTATTTATCAACCACCAAATTACAATAAGTTTAAATTTCCTCAATCTGTCAAAACATGTCATAGTAACTGGAAGTTAAACTACTGAGCACATCCATCCCACTCGCAAAGGCTTACCTGGATTTATTAAATAATCAGCTTAATTTATCGAAGTGGCAGCTCTCCTATCCCCCTTGTTCCATTGTCTGATATGTGAATGGATGATATTCATAAATGAACTACACCAGTTTCTAGAAAGCATAACCACCAGCATTTTCCTGGCATGTGTTTCTACCTAAGAAATTTCATATATGGGACTTTCATACAAGAGTGCATGTGCCAATTCCCCTGCTATTTGCTCAGATCTCTCCTGTCTTGGAATAAAAGTAGAAAGTTGGGAGATAGGGGAAGAATGTTTGCCTACTTTAGAGGCTAACACCTATGAGGTAGGAGATGATGGGAAAGGGGCTCAAACTGGAAGAGGATTATAATAGATTTCAATAAATTTTAAATTAAATAGCAAATTAAGTAGGACTCAGTCAATATGTATAGTTGAGAGCTAGGTGAGAAAAATCCTTAGCTTTTCTCTCATAATAGAATAGATATATTAAATTCAGTTTAAAACATCTAAGAGTCCAAAGGATTCATACTCTTTCCAACATTACTCTAGAACCTCAAAGGGCACAGCTAATCAAATTTGGGGGAAGCTGTAATAACAGCTTCCTTCCTTTCATCTTAATGCTCCCTCCATTTTCTCAAGTCCATTTAGAATATTTTCCCAAGGATCTACTAAATAGCTGGTTGACAGTTTTTGAATACACACTACATATAAGACACTGGGTTACACATTATTTCATATAATTTGCATAACCATGTGATATGAGTATGCATACTTTCATTTTACTGATGAAAACTGAGGCCTGGAGAAGTGGAATAGTCTGCATAATTCTCATATATTGGTTTGAGCATAGAGGCACACCTCAAAGAATGCACACTAAAATTTTAACATTTAATTCAGGGGCAGCGTAGCTGGGGAAAGAATGTTAGATAATAACATTTTGATGCTTCTGGATTATTTAGCATGATACATTAAGGACACATTTTGAAAATGATAAAATATATAAAGTATTTTAAAGAAATATTGATGAGTAAACACAAATAAGTAAATAAATGTATCTGTCACTATTTTTTTTATAAATTAAAATTATATTTTTATTATAATTAAAATTATTTTCTTTTAGGCTATTTTTCTCTAAGTGTTTCTACTTTTGGCTTTTGACACCAGATTTCTTTTGGAGTATATGAGTACAGAGTTTTCTCTTTTAAACAAATTGGTTCACACAGTACTTTTTTTAATTTTCTAACACTGCTCTTTTACATAACAAGAGCATCCATTCACATCAGGATGTATTAATTTAACTCATTTATATTAATAGCTGCAAAATATTCTCTATTATAATTGTACCTTAACTTTTGTATAACATCTTTTCAGAAGTTGAGAAAATCAAAGTCAGAATTGTATACCAAAGTGGATAGTGTACAAAATGTCTTGGCCAAAAATAAATCTTGTTAAGAGCATTTAACAGCCCAAACCAAAAAGTATCACCAGAAGAAGGAAGTGGGATTTTTCCCTTTTACTTTCATATGTCATCACCATCAATGGTCAGTTACAAGAGTTTGTGAGAGCATCATCCATATTTATGTGAGTATGTTGATAGATTTCACCTTCATGTAGCCAGTAAGCGCTGCTCTGTTATATGATCATGAGCTGTGTTGCAACCCTAAGTATATCTTATAGCATGCTTCAAAGATATTTGAGGACTGTGAACAGATAGAATAATTCCATGTCTACCACCCAAAGTGGAGAAATAGTGTAACAATGATATAAAAATCATGCCTCAAAAATCAAAAATGAAGCAGCAATAATGTTTTAATCTGGTGAAGAACAGCACATGAAACGTGACAAAATTCCTGGTTTAAATGGTTTAAAGCTAAAAAACAATATTCTAAACTTTGATATTTTCTGATATACCAAAAGTTAAAACCTAGCCAAACACATTTCCTTAAGCATTATTATGAAACTATATATTATTTCTTTTCTACTCTTAGGTAGGGCTTCACAGAAATGAATTCTAACCTGAAACACAAGTAATTTATGAAGGAAGAATTCCCAGGAGAAACTTAGAAGGAAGTCAGGAAAGTAGGGCATAGGAAGGGGCAGCAGGTAAGCAAAGGTGAGATTTCAGGCAGTGTCACACAGAGGGTAGCTTCAGATTGACCCTGACAGGAAATTCTAGAGTTTAAGTTTATCTCAAAGTGGTCCTCTACATGAGTAAAGAAGCTGAAATTTCCTGGACCGGTCAATTACTGGTTTGTCTACTCCTAAGAATAAGTGTCTCCAGTAACTTCAGGGCAGTCCTCTGAAAACAATTTCAAGTACATGCTATTAGATGCAAAAACGCACAGAAATGGAAAAACAGTGTGCAGAAATTGCAAAGAGAATCTGTAGGGCTCTGGGCGGAGCGCTGATAGTGTTTGCTGCAATCTCAGATTTTATTAGCACCATCCAGAAAATGCCAGAATCAAGCATTACGTACGTGTACCAGTCAGTCTAGGTTAGGTTATACTGTAGTTTTCAAACAATCCCCAAATCTCAGTGTTTTTTATTAATAAAAAGCAAAGTTTATTTTGCTCACAACATGTCAATTGTAGGCCAGCAGGGGGCTCACATCCCTGAATTGACTCAAGGACCCAGGTTCTGAGAGGACAGCAACATCTTAAATGACATTAGCCACTGTACTGGGAATAAGATAACTCTAGAAGATCCTGTACCGAGAAGGAAACTATGTGTGTGCAGAAGGGACACACGTTACTTTTGCTCAGAATTCATCAGACAGAACAAGTTCTAGGTCCCCCTCCTCACCACTACTACAGAACCTTGAAGTGATATACTACCCGACAACTGAAAGTGAAAAAGCTAGAAATATTTGGCAAATTAGTAACTACCACAGAGATCAATGGATTCAATATCTAAACCATCATTTTAAACAAGTCAAGGCTATACATAAGTAAAGTTCTAAAACTTGAAATCATAAAGTCAAAAAAACATACAGATGGCACAAAAAGACCAAATGATTTCTGTATTATAATGAGTTGAGTTGAATTCTGTTACCGTAAATAATAGATTGGAAAGTAATAGATTGGAAATCATATTTAAATGTATTATATAATTTTAGATAATAAAATTAACAATTTAAATGTCCACACAAAGAAAAATCTGCATTAACAGGAACAAGAAGGAAAGAACAGAGCAGCTCTGAGAAAAACTACATATTTCTCAAGGATAAAATCAAAATTTCCAAAAATTCTGCAGGAAAGGTGGACCAAGGATAAGGACAACTGAAAAAACAAACAAACAACAACAACAACAAATAAATGGCCTTTTGCATGGATGAAATTTCACCCAAATGTACAATGTGCTATTGTTAAATATATACAAACACATATCTCCTAAAAGATACAACTATGATATTAAAATTATTTGCAAATGGTATTATTCTTTATTTCCTCAATTCTACAAGAGTTTTCTGTCCAAATGTAAAAACCAGTGGAGTAAAGGAAAAGTTACTAGTCAAGGCTAGTTTTCAGAACATCTGTGAATAATCAAGAAAGGCCTGCCAATAAACAGGCCCTTGAAGTAAAAATTTTATTTTAAACCAAACTGTTGCTAGTTTGGAAACCTGTAAATGAACAGTAAGTTATATAGTACAAGAGTTTCTAAGAACAAACATTGGAGATTGAATTTTCAAGGCTATATATAAGAAAATGGTATGTTGAATAGAGAAGAATGTGTTATTTTATAGAAAGGTCGTGTATGAAGGAGGATAAAATATTTACTAATAAATACGATTATATGATATCAAGATTAAACTAAAAAATTAAGTGTATTCATAAACCAAGTGTTTGTTAATCAATCGTCAGTTAATTGACAAAACTGATTCAGAATCTACTAAGTCAGGTAATATAATCTTCAACTTACTACTGCATGATACCAGTCAAAATATCAATGCAAAGAAAATGAAATATTTAGGGAAGATTATCAAGAATATACGGTGAATTCATTCTAAAATCTAGATCAATGGTTATCAAAGTTTTTTGAAAGAAGGCTAATATAATAGGAAAAATAAACTTCCTAAACTGTTTTTATCCCTATTCAAAATAAAACATTCTTATACTGAGTCTCATGGGAAAAATGTATTCTCATAACTTAAATTATTTACTAAAGTAATGTCAGAACATTAGCACTGATGTTCTGTCACTATAATATTGTGGCAGTATTGAGAATTCACGAATGTCTCATCTCTTACATTGAATAGTGCTTTAGACTTCATTCCTTGACTCAGCAAATATTTCTTAAGCACATATTATTTGCTAGTGATTCCCTATGTATTGATTTATTTTATTCTGGATACACCCCAGCAAGGTTAGTATCACTATCCCTCCTTACAAAGGCAGTTATTTGCCTAAAGTAAAACAGTGAGTTAAGTTTAGAGCAGGACAGGAATATTTTCCATACAAAGCAACAAGTAACAGGAATGTATTATGTGCCAGGCATTCTGCTAGCAGGACCTGGAGTTATGGAGATGAGTTAGAAATTCTGCCTTCCCCTACCTGGGCCTTTCTTTCTAGTGGCTATAGGACTTCCTTGCTAAAAAGCTAGTGAGGAAATGAGGAATTTTGCACTTGGAAGCAACAATGCCATCAGTTTCCAAGAAGGATCAGGAGACCGTGAGCTGAATTGAAGTTATTTAATAATAAAGTGGCTTAAGCTGAAGCTTTGGAGCTATTTATAGACCTAATGTTCCTCCTGACTTCTACCGATATTCTGAAAAGTCTCCTTGTACCAGCTGGACCATCAAACAGTGGCATGACTCAGTCACTAAGTATAGCCATCCCTCTCCCACAAAGATGCTTTTTATTGCATCATAACATGGCAAGATAGTATCTCCCATATTTAGGGACACATCTATGAAACAGAACAGATCTATGAAACTCCTTACTCTATGATAAATATGTTTTCAATTTTTCTTTCTTACAATATACAAATATATAAAAAAATTTTTCCCTGGTCTTGGTTTCATGAATAGCTAATATACTTCTTCAAAGCAACTCGTTTCCTTTAACCTTAGAGATTATGATCATATTTCCCTTTTCTGATTGTTTTCTAGGAAGGTTAGAGTCAATCTGTGATCTACCTCTAGCAAGAGTACAAAAGTTTAGGGCAAATATTTTATATACCAACCTCACTCTTGGCTTGATGTTACTTTTTTATTCTTATTTTCCCTTTCTTTCTCTTGGCTTTTTTACACATTTGAAATTCATTTCAACTTGCATGAATGTTTTTAAGTTCTGACTAAGTTATTTTTGTTACAACTCGTAGTACTGAAAAATAAATAACTAAAAATGAAACATTCTGTAAATTATTTGCAAGGGAACATATTTCAGAGCTCATAGGACTTATTTTTTGAAAAAGTGGGAACAGCATTAGCAATAGAATCTTTCAGTAAACTCTTGGAAAGGAACATAATTTTGGTAAAATAATAAAAATGGCAGTCAGATATACAAAAAGAGATACAAATTACAGACATAGAGTGAAAAACAGCATAGTTAGGGTTCATCAGCTCATAGAAAGACACAAGCTGAGCTGCTGGTAGAGCCACTTTTCAGCCTCCCTTGTGCTCATGCTGAGAAACAGGACTACTAGTAGTGCATTAAACAAGCACATTGGAAAACTTGAACAAGAAAGCATATACATATTTATATAAGGTACCAAATGGAGGAGACAGGTATCGGGAATCTAATGACTATAAATTTGTTTATAAGGTGAGGCTTAACCTGGAAGATCTCTAAGCACATATATTTCATATTTTGGAAAATGAAACTAAGATCCAATAACAACAGCGATATACAAAGTTCATGAACTCTAAGTTCATGAATGAGCATGTTCATCACACACACACACACACACACACACACACACACTCGCATACGTGCTCAAGTTTTGGTAATTAAGACCTCGAACTTGTTGCAACAATGTTGCTAACCTTTTTTAATATTACAGGGATTATTCATTATGAATTTTTGTACCAACTGGACAAACAGTTAACCAAGTTTACTATTTGGAAGTGCTGAAAAGGCTGCATGAAAAAGTTAGATAACCTGAACTTTTCACCAACAATTTAAGGCTCTTGCATCATGAAAAGGCCCCACCTCACACGGCACTGTCTGTGAGGGAGTTTTTAGCCAGTAAGCAAATAACTGTATTGGAACACTCTCCCCACTCATTTGATCTGGCCCCCAATGACTTCTTTCTTTACCCGAAGATAAAGGCAATATTGAAAGGAAGACATTATGATGACATTCAGGACATCAAGTGTAATACGATGACAACTCTGATGGCCATTCCAGAGAAAGAGTGCCAAAACTGCTTTGAAGGGTTCTCGAACTTAGCTTAATTGTCCAACTAATATATATATATTATATTATATCATATATATAATACAAGAAGACTCAATAGTTAAGCTCACTGGCTTCCAGTTACTGGTGACTGGGTGCATTGCAATGAGACACTAAAATGGTTGCAGAAACCTCTCCCAAGGGAGAAAATGAAGACACCACCAGGAAAGGAGGAGAGTCAGGCATGCATATCGTTCCCTGTTCACTCCCATTCTAAGATCTAGGAAAACAAATTTTAAAATAAACAAACAGACAAACAAACAAAAAATTCCATATGTCCAATTTGCAATTGGAAATGAAATTGCCATTATACAAGAAATAATACTGTGTCACTGAACAAATGGAGAAATTACCAACTTTGTGATCTAATACATTGGTATAATGTTTATCAACTGTAAAACATGAGGGAAGTAGAAATTTCCCCCAAAATATATAACATGTCAAAAAATTATTTCCGATTTATATAATTTCTCAATTCAAGTTACAATAATACAGTTTTGATAAATGCTAAGTCTGGGACTTACCACAGCATCAAATTCAGGTGCTGATGTTACAGGAGAGAAGCTAGTGAAACTGTCCTCATAACCCCACCATAAGAGGACAGGCAGGGGCCCTGGACTCCTATTCAGAGCAGTGAATAGCATCTATGGTTTGAAATCCAATTGCTTAGTCTGACATCCTTCTTCTGAAACTTATTCACAAGTTATACAATTCCTAAGCTGCAATTTAATTACAGGTAAAACACAGATGCTAAGAGTGCTAAGGAACAGGATTACCAAAAGGATTAAATGAGATGATGTGTATAATGATCATACAATTGAATAAGCATTCAGTAAGTTCTAAATAGAAATGCTTTGTACATTGTGTTTTTAAGTGAGTTAATTTAACCTTAATAACCTACTTATTTCTTTCCTGGCCAGTTTTATTTAAATTAACTGATATAGTAGATTTTTATCTTAGCTCCTTTGTAGTTTAGATTTAAAATAATAGAATTAAGATCATAAATTCATCAAATATTGTAAGCAAGCAGAATTACATGCACAGTTCAACTTTGAAATTAAGGAGAACACAAAAAAATTGATAGCAAATAAATGTGTGACATTTGTTATAACTGTTCTTTATTGAAAACTGTATCATTTAATCCATAAAGGGGCTTTAGAAAACTACTTTCTCAAGTTAAATCTGATCAGATGGGAGGTTTTACTTACATTAATAAATTGAATCAACAGTTTTAATTAAAAACTCATGCTATTTTCAAAATAATGCTGAAGAGTAGATTTCTGATCAATTGTAACTGCCAGATGGAAGATTTTCATAAGCTGTTTTTAATATTTCACTTTCATGAGTACATCACTTAAATATGCTGCCTCATATACAAATGTTATTCAATCATAGTATTAAAATAATGCAATAACTTACGTACTTTTTGGTAATTTTTGTTTATAGACTTTAAATACAAGGCACGAAATTTAATAATTAAACTAGCAAAGCTTTTCATCAAATTACTTTAAGTGAATTTCCACAGTAAGCATATTGAGAGAGAATTACAATGTACCTGGTCAATAAGTTAAAGTTGTGCAGAGATGATCATTCGAAAAGTGTCACTGATAACCGCAATGAGAAAAAATCATGCATATGTGCATTTTCCTTAATATTTTTATTCATATTAAGATTATGAAATTAAGTTATATTGATATTTATAATTGAATGTGTTAGAATTAGTATAAATGAGAAGAGGAAAGCATCACTTATTTGCAACATTTCACATTTGTCTAAAATGCCATTTCGCTTTTGCAAAAGGATTTTGACATTCATCATGTTATCTGATTCTCAAAATATCCCAGTGATGCAAGGAGGCTATTACTTACCCTGCTTAATAACTAAGAAAACTGAGAAACAGAAATTCAAGGGTTTGCTAAAGACAAAACGCTAGTTATAGAACGCAGGTCTGGAGTCTTCACGATGGTATTCTCTTTTCACTACTTATCCCACATTTAGGAGAGTTAAAATGGTGGGATGTAACTTATTCCTTAGCTATTATGAAAATAATTAGAACCCAGACAGGAAAGAATGAGAACCCATTTTTTTTTTACTTTCTTTTGCAGTTCCTCATGAAACCATAGCATATAACTATTCTTGCTTCTTTCCTCATCAAGATAAAAAAAATAATCAGCAAGAGCTCTGGTTGCAAAGTAATCAACAAAATATTCATACCAGAGTCTTCATAGACCAACAACATCTAACACCAAGTGAATCATTAGACATTTTGCTCATCTCTAGCTCAGGTAAGGGCTACGTACTCTTAATATGGGTTTCATTATTACTTGTGCTATCACTTTTTTGAAGAGTCGTTTTCAAATTCCCTTGCCAGGTTCAAAATCAGTTAGAGGATTTGCAGAATGAGCTTGTTAGAAACTTTAGAATTTAGCAGCCACAATGAAGCATAGGATCAAGTGGGGATCTGGGTATAATATACAACCACAATGAAGAACGAAGTCATTTAGAAATGGAAACACCTTGAACACGTGTCCAGAAGGAGGGTCTGAACATGTAAGATCAGATCAAGAGCAAAAATTTAGAGAAGATGTTTTTTGTGTGTGTGTTTTTTTTCTGTATGTTAAGACCAAGGATAAACAAAATATCCCTGAAAGCAACCCCTAGGGAAGACCAGATAGAACAAATGCAGAATTTTAAACAGCATCAACTAGAGTTTCAATCAGAATCAGCAAGCTCAAAGCCCAAATGGCATTCCAATATTTTAAGGCAAAATATCCATATTAGACACAAATATGGTATCTTAAATGATCTGTGTAATATCCTCATGAGGTATGTAACAATATTCCCATTTTACAGGTGAAGAAACAAAGATTCAATTATTTGAAGTAAATTTACCAATTGAAAAATAAAAGTACAAAGAGAATAAATCTGATTTTTGAAAATCAATGCACGTGCACTGAACTCCAGGCAGTATACCTACAGTGGAACAGATTTTAATATAAGATACATCGGCACATTCTGCAAATACTAGGGAGTCTCTCTTTGAGAACATGAATGTAACCAGTGCCAAACACTGTGGTGTCACAGAGCATTAAAAAGGCATCTTGCTGGTTCTCTCTGAGGTGACAGCTGTAGCCTCCTCTCACCCATTTCATCCGTGTCATAAATAACCCACCTTGAATTCATGATCTTCATTCTGATTCAAGAAGACAGCTTAATTACTTCCTGATGACTAATGCTCCAGGACTATTACAATACTAAATACTTTTTAGACAACTCTTTGCAAAGTAAATATAATTGTAAGTAAATAAAATTGTAATTTTCATATTTTTAATGGTGAAAATACCTCTAATTGTGACTATTTCATATAGTAGCCTTACTGGTCTCTTATTTTATTCAACATTTAGTCCTCGTCTGAGTAGACAAACCCTTTTTAGTCCAAACACATACCATGATTTCTGCCCCAGGGAAGTTTTGAAATGAGTTATCTTTTCTTAGAATGTAGTTGAACACAGGAAAAACTAAAAGACCCTGGAATTAGTTGCATAACTTTATTATGTTTAAATTCCCTGAAGATCAGAAATAACTATATTCAAAATTTAAATGAGACATATTTCTAAGTCAAATATTGGACATACAAGTTTTACCAGGAGTATTTGTTATCCTCCACAAATTCAGATGGTCAATAGCTTGTATCATATAAAAATGGAAAGAAAACGATGAACGTTTTTCTTCATAAACTGATCTCCTGGGGACTTTGTATATGTTTTCTCAGGTAATCCTTACCATTACCCCATAAGGTATGTGTGAATGTCCCCATTGCTGCACAGAAAACAGAGGAATGGAAGCTTGAAAACGTTGCATAAAATTACATAGCCAATCAGTTGTTGAGATGTAATTCAAACTCAGATGTGACATGCAATACCAGATAGAAGAATAAAAAGCTATTAACATTGATAGGTTAAAGTACATCCCTAAAAGCAAAAATACCTACATTATTTGCTAAGGTGTACTCTTATAATAAGTAAGGTACCATAACAGATACAAAAATAATAATTTATTAAGTTATACTCCTTTAATTAAAAAAATAATAATGTGAGTATACAAAAGCAAACTTTAACTGAGGCATTGTTTTCTCAGTAATAAATTCTGGCACACTTAATAAAGTAACAGATGCCATCTCAATGAACACAAAATATAAGAGCATTCTGTCACTGGGCATTTGGTAACTAGTAAGGGAAATCAGGCAGCTAAATCATAGCATAGTAAATTATTTAAAAGTCAAATATGCTCACTTCACACCAAATGCTGAAAGAAATTCCAGATGTAATAAAAAGGTTGATAATTTTTTAAATAAAAGAAAGTTAATTAATATTGAATAGTTATCAAACCTCTTACAAAGAAATTATTTTCTATGTTTTGAATTTATAAAGAACACATAAAGGATGGTATCAACAGGTGTTACCATAAGATTTGAATGTTAGTATAAAAAAGTAAAATAGAAAGTTAAACTGATGGGGACAATTTTCAACAAATACAGCATTGAATTAATAGCTTTATTATATTTTTACATGTATAAAACACAGAATATTCAAATTTCCTGTAGAAAAGCCACTAAGAATATAACAGATAAATTGGCCAGAGCTTAAACAGGTAACTAATATTGAAAGGAAAAACAATTATCAAATATACATTTGAGAATATTCAAACTTTCTAGTAACTAGAAAATGTCAGTTAAAATAAATACCATCTGGGGTCATCTGGTCAAGATGGCAGAGTAGGTAAATGCCGTGCTGACCTCTACTCATGACCATATCAAAAGTACAACAAAACTTCAGAACAACCACCATTGAAAATCACCTGAAAGCTAGCTGAACTGAAGCCCTATAACTAAGGACATATAGAAGAAGCCACCTCGAGACAGGTAGGAAGAGCAGAGACATGGAATGAGTCAGTCCCACACCCGCATGTGACCATTGAAATTCAGGAGAGATATTTTGGCTATGGTGGGCCACCAGAGGAATGAGGGGTCTCAGCCCCTCACCAGGCTCCCCAAGCCATTGTTTCAGTGCCAGGGAGAGAAGTCTCCAAACTTCTGGCTGTGAAAACCAGAGGAGACTGTAGCTGAATGAGATGGAGGGCAGCTGGAGTCCCAGGCACTACTCTTCAAAGAACTACACATGGACTTACTCACTGACAAACACTCACTCTGAGCTCCAGGGCTGGGGCAGCAGCTCAAAAGGTGTCAAGGACACACAGGGAGGAATTGAGTTGTCTGGCTTCAGGGCAAGAGTTGGAGCGGTAGCTTGCTCCCAAACAGAGGACCTGGCAGAAGCCATTGTTCCTTTGAGCCCTCACCTCACACATTCCAGGATGCAGATGCAGGCAGCCACCATATCAGCATTTCCATCAACCTGGCTAACACCATTTGTTTGCCTTGATTGCCTGAGACACCACCCCACCCAAATTTCAGGCCTACCCATGCCACTTCCAGTGGCTTTTCTATATAAACAGCTTTTCTTGGCTCATGCTGTGGACTTTCTTAAAATCTCTCAAAGGTTCATGAAACCAAAACAAGTAGCATACCTCTGACTGAACAGCCATAAGCCCAGCACTAGCGACAGCACACTTCGGTTCACAGCTTGGCCTCTCAGGGCAACTCCAAGGACATTGCAGGAGGCAGCCATCTGCAGATTTCTTTGTGGTTCATGCCATGTGGCCCTGGACAGGACAGAGGCTGTGGCTGAACTTGGCCTGTGGTGAGGGCCCTCCGAGGAGGCCGTGGGATTAGCACACCTGGTGGCAAGTTATGGATACAGCTGGAACATCACATGACTGCCTTTGGGGACAACACACGCAGGGGCAGGCACCAGAGCCCTGATAAAGCAAATTTTGCTCCATAGGGTCGGCCCCTGCATCACAAATACTTCAATGTCATCATAGTCAATCCTCCCAACAAATCAGCCTGAAGATCAATCCCTCACATTGATGTGCAAATAGCAACCAAGACTCAACTACAACAGGAGGGCACACACAACCCACACAAGAGACACACCTGCAGTACTTGGCTCTGGTGACCAGGAACACTGTGCCACTAAGGCTCACAGGACACCTACTATATAAAGCCACTCTACTAATACTAGAAGACGTAGAAGCCCTACCAAATACTTAGAAAAACAAAACAAAACAAAACAAAAAACAGGGAGGCAGACAACATGGGGAGACAAAGAAACATGTCCCAAATAAAAGAACAGAATGAAGTTCCAGGGGAAAAAAAACAAAATAAAAAATAAAAAACTAAGCAAAATGTAGACAAGCAATCTACCAGACACAGAGTTCCAAACACTGGTGATAATGATGCTCGATGATCTTGGGGAGAACTTCAACAAAGAGATAGGAAACAAAAATGAAGATAGATAACATAAAAAAGAACTAATCAGAAATAAAGAATATAATAACTGAAATAGAGAATACATTAGAGGCAATCAATAGTAGAATAGATGAAGCAGAGGTTCAAATCAGTGATTTAGAAGATAAGCTAGCAGAAAACACCCAAACAGAATAACCAAAAGAAAAAAAGAATCCCAAAAAAAATGAGGAGCGTTTAAGGGGCCTCTGGGACAAGATCAAGCACACAGACATTCGCATCGTAGGGATACCAGAAGGAAAAGAGAGAGAGCAAGGAATTGAAAACCTATTTGAAGAAATAATAATGGAAAACTTCCCAAACCTGGTGAAGGAAATAAATATACAAGCACAGTGTCCCAAACAAGATGAAACCAAAAAGACCCAGACCAAGACACATCATAAATAAAATTCCAAAGGCTACAGAATCTTAAAAGCAGCAAAAGAAAAGCAGTTAGTTACCAACAAGGGAACTCCTATAAGACTGTCAGCTGACTTATCAACAGAAACTTTGCAGAAGGGAGTGGCAGGAAATAGTCAAAGTGATAAAAAGAAAGGACCTACAACCAAGATTACTCTACCCAGCAAAGCTATCATTTAGAATCAAAGGACAGATAAAGAGCTTCTCACACAAGGAAAAGTTAAAAGAGTACATTACCACCAACCCAGCATTACAAAGAATCTTAGAGGGATTTCATTAAGATGAAAAAATAAATAAAAAATAAAAAATATGAATAATAAAATGGGAATAACTACCTATCAGCAATTACTTTAAATGTAAATGGATTAAATGCTCTAATCAAAAGACAGGGTGGTTGAATGGATAAGAAAATAAAACCCTTCCACATGCTACCTACAAGAGACTTACTTCAGATTGAAAAATACACACAGACTGAAAGTAAAGGGATGAGAAAAAGATATTTCATGAAAATGGAAACAAACAAACAAAAAAAAAATAGCTGGGATAGCAATACATATACCAGACAAAATAGACGTTAAACAAAGGCTATAACAAGAAACAAAGAAGGAACCAGTAATCTGACTTGTGGATATTTATCCAAAGAAACCAAAAACAGTACTTTAAGGTGGCATGTACATCCATCTGTTCATTACAGCATTGTTTACAATGGCCAAGATGTGGATGCAGCCTGGGTGTTTGTCAATGGATGAATGGATAAAGAGGAGGTGGTACATATACACAATGGCATATTGCTCAGCCCTGAAAGGGAATGGGTTCTTGCCATCTGCAGTGGCATAGATAAATCTGGAGGGTATTGTGCTGAGTGGAGTGTCAGACAGAGAAAGAAAGATAGAATGTGATTTCCTATATGTGGGATCTAACAATGAAATAAACAAGCAAACAAAACAGAAACAGACTCACAGATACAGAGAATATTTTGATGGTTTCCAGATTGGAGGTTGGTTAGCGGTTGGTCAATCCCTGAAATGTGTGAGGTGAGGGCTCAAAGGAACAATGGCTTCTGCCAGGTCCTCTGTTTGGGAGCAAGCTACCGCTCCAACTCTTGCCCTGAAAAAGCAGAAGAGGAATTAAGAAGTACAAATTGGTTGTTACAAAGGAGTCAGGGGTATACAAGGTATAGCATAAAGAATATAGTCAATAATATTGTATAACTATGTATAGTGTCATATGGGTATTAGTTTTATCAGGGTGATAGATGGGAGAGATTTGGGAGGCAGGGTGAAAAAGGTGAAGACATTAAGAAGTACTAATTGGTAGTTACAAAACAGTAATTCAGATGTAAAGTATAGGGAATATAGTCAATGACATGGTAATAACTATGTATAGTGTCAAGTAGGTACCAGACTAGTCAGGAGGATCATTTCTTAAATTATACAAATTTCTAACTACTTTGTGGTACACCTGAAATTAATATAAAATAATATTGAATGTCAAAAATAAATAAATAAATGAATAAAGAAATACCATTTGCTATGCAAAACTACAAAAATAAGTAAGTTAATAGACACCCAAAATGCTGGTAAATGTGCAGTGACTTCATTGTCCCATTCACTCTTGATGACAGTACAAATTGGTACAGTTCTTTTGAAAAGCAATTTGGCAAATAACTTCTCAAAGTTGTTCCTAATATTCACCGTCCCAGGAATTTAGCCTAAGGGAGTAACCCAGAATATACAAAAAGTTAAATATAGAAAGGCACACTATTACACTATAGATAATTAGAAGCAACTCAACATCTAATAATAGGGAAATGTTTTGGGGTATTATCACAGATCCAGTGCATAAAATATTGGGGTGTTTTTAGAATATTAATTCTGAAATTGTTAAAGAATAAGAACAAGTACTTATGATAAATATTTCTGAAGCAAATTTATATAGCTCTCATTATTATAAGAACATTTTTAAATGCTATCTAAAAAACTGGAGTAAACACACCAAAATTCTAACAGTAGTTAAAATTATAGATGCATTTTTTGGATTTGTCTTATTTTTCACATTTTCCTTACGGTGGGTTCTCTACATCTATATTTTAATAAAGAGGTTACATATCAAAACTGTTAAAAAAAAAAGACATGCTAAAGCATTGGGATAAGGAATAGCATGATCAAGTAAATAGGGATAGATAATGTCAATAAAAAATACTTTATAAGTATTACCTCTTGTCATTTGGATTCATATACACTTGTCAGTAGAACAAGTATATCTGGTGAGTGAAGGAATTATCTGTTAGAGAACGTAATTAGGTCTAAACTTTAAACTTCAGAAAACACCACTTTAGGGCAAGTGACAAAAAAGAGCTTGGTAATGCAAGCAGTAACAATCAAGTAATATCACGATTTATGTTACATACACCTATATCACATAGGGTCTCACAGGGTAGTGCCCCAACTTTGAAAAATGGGTGTTTTTCAATCAAGAAACTGGGAAGTTAATCTAGTCAGAAAGAGAAGGAGAGAGAGAAGAGAAATAGATAAACAGAACAACAGACAGGTAGAAAAATAACTATCTCTTCTGTGTCTAAGCATTTTGCACATAGCCTTACACCTCTAGGTGTCAAAACTATGTTTCTTGGCATTAAGTTACTGAGAACAGCTCTCATTCAGCAACAAATCTGCATACTGCCTGGATCTCAATATGCACTCATAATGTGGAAGTCGAATTGAATTGAACCTGTTGATAATGCTTGACAAATCTCATAAACAAAAGAGTGTAAAAATGACTGATACTGAATTTTGAAAATGTTTATTTTCCTTTAAATCCAAATGTTTTGTAAGACTCAAATGGCATCTTGGGGACCTGGGAGTCTTTTGAGTCATCAGTATAGAGATTGACTTTCCCCACCCACTCACTTCCCCTGCTCTTGCTGCCATCAGGAGAATATCAATAACAGCCACCATTTATTGAGCCATGTGCCTCCCAGGTGTCAGGAATTTTGCATCTGTTATCTCTTTTATTTCCAACCACCACCTTTTGAGGCTCAGACAATGGCTCTCAAAGGGCTATACACAACTCTTGAAACATTCTAGCGGCAAGCCTTCTGTCTATCTGCTCATAAGACTAATTGGGCCAGCTCTCAGAAGTGCTGCATGGTAACAACTTTTCAGGATTTATAATCTATATAGTGATCTTGTCACACATCCTCTTGCAGGTGATCTAAGAAAAGGTGAAAAACAGGAATGAGGAATAGAGAGTTGGAGCAGAAAGAAAACAAGCCTAAAATTCATGAGTACATTTGATTCTGTTCTTAGTTCCTGGTTCTGTTATTTACAAATTGGATGATCTAAATCAAGTCATTTCAACTCTCCAAGCCCCAGGGATCTCATACTCACAAATCAGAATGACCACCATTTTAGTCAAAGCTTTTCAAATTGTAATAGAAATCATATCAGACATGTTTTGGCAAAAAGTAAATTTATCAGAATTATACAGGGATGCTATTAGAAGTGCAGCTAAATTTCCTCAGAATTTTGGACCAGAAACTAGAATGTTATTAGAAACCTATATAGGCCCCTTTTGGGGGCAGGCACTCCAAAACCCACCAAGGGCCTAAATTTAAGCCCTAATTTCACCATTTAATTGTCTCATCACTTAAACTGATTTGCTAATAGTGCTTAACACAGTGTTTGGCTCGAAGTAGGCGTTTAATAAATGGGAGCTATGTCATCATTATTTTGTCATCAAGAAAAATTCAGTAATAATCAGTGATATATTTTCCCCACAGAGCAGTGAGACTACATTTTGTAAATTATTAGGTATGCAGAAGCAGTATAAGAAATTACTAAGTCAAGCTCTGGAGTCAGTTTGCCTGTGTTCCAATTCCAACTCTACCACCTATTAGCTATGTGACTTTAGGAAAGTCATTATGGATTATGATAATAAAAGCATTTGCTTCATGGTGAATTTTAAATGAGATAATATGCATACAACATTGAAACTGGGTCCTGGTGGTTACTAAATGTTCAGAAAGTATTAGTTATCAAGTTGTTTTAAAATTTTTATGTTTAGGAATAAAAAAAATTCTAGGTAAACTAAAGCAATGAAAAACCTTAAAGAAATAAAAAAAAACCAGTATGACAAATACAACAAAATGTCATTTAATGGGAAAATCCACCCAACCTAATTTTGCCCTTAGTTTGCCCTTGTTGTATTTAATTTTCACTTTTATCTTTCCAAAGTCATCAGAAATAAAATTTTAATAAGTGACTTAAGTGACATCATTTAAAGGGCTTACTAAACGTTCCACAGAAGCTTCAGCAGCATCTGGGGACTTGTTAGAAATGCAAATTCTTAGACACCTGCCCAGACTCAAGGGATCAGAAGCTCTTTGGGATACAGTGGGGGGGGAGGGGGGAGGGGAAGGGGGCTTGGCACAGCATTCCTGTTTTAATAAGCCCTCCACGTGATCCTGCGACACAGTCAAATCAGAGAACCACAAGTTGGAAAACTGGCTGCATATTAGAATCACCTGTGCAACTTTTTAAAAATAGCTATATTGGTGCCAGGAACCTATCCTAAACAGTTTAATCAAGATCACTGTGGATGGGGCCAGGACACCAATACACACATTTTAAAATAACTCAAAGCTTCCCGCTATAGCCAGGAAGAATATACTGAAATTGTCTATTCCATATAATCGTGATGCAAGTGAGTCAGCAGCTATAACCAAGGATGTCTCTGAAGAGCATGGAAATGGAGGTAGAATTGGTTTAAAATGCCTCCAATCCTCACATTCTTAATACTTTAATACTTGAAGATCTCTTCTTTCCTCATCTCAGGGTGACACTCCCTCCGCATGTGCATCTGAAACCAGTTCTTAGATCTTCCATTTCTACTGATAAGAATCTCAATCAACTCAGAAGAAAAAGTATTTAAGTGAAACTTCATACATTAGCCAAACGAAGTTTCAGACATTGTCCAAATGTAGTATGGAAGGACTTAGGACAGAGAATGGGGGACCCTTTCCACTGTTTCATGTTAATTACTCAGCCTATTTTCTCAGCTACAACAAACTATAGTCCATTGATCATTTACTATACTGAGTGGCATACCTTAATGAACACTACTAACTCATTTCATTCTTTTTGGCAACTCCCAAAATTAACTAAACTAACTGTATCATGATGAGAACAGCCCCTCAGCAACAGGAAAGGTGCTAACTGGTACATTTAATAGCAGTGAAAATAACCTGCAAAGATATTTGGAGGCAGAAAAATGGAAGCACTTTGATACCATGGCCTGCAATGATAAAATTTCTATTACGTAGTGCAACAAAAATGAAGCCATTTTAATATAATCATGTCAAAGGACCCATGTCTCCTGCTTTGAAAACAAATGTGTTGGCTTCCAGTCAACATTTCCAGAGCTTAGCAGCAGGAGGTCATTACACTTTGACAATGTTCAGTTACACAGACATCATCTCAATTAACAGGTTTTGACTTCAAAGATTTTTCTTACTGAAAACAGTGTTAATTTTTAAATAATGCAGAAGTTATTCAGTAATCTGGTCTCACTGACTAGGACTGGGATGATTACATTTACTCCTATAAACACACACACACACATCTGAGTCAGTGAAGTACTGTTAGTGTCCTTGAACTCTTTTTAAAGCATGGTAGACAAATATTCTAATCTTTACATAAACAGTTCACAAAGACATCTCATCTCAGAAAAAAAAAATCTTCCCCATGTTGATGAATCCAAGACATTCTGAATGTTTCAAATTTCCAAAATAAAATAAGTACAAATGAAACATTTATCAATCGTAATGCATTATGTTTCCTGTCTCATTTCAGAAGGTATTATGGAATTCTGGATGATGGCCAGAAGCTCAGAGCAGAATTTTTAACACCCTCTCAATACACACATTTATAGCTTTTAACTATACAGAGCACTGGTCTTATCAGTGCATAGCAGGAAAATGATTAAAATAATCCAGGCAAACTTAAACTTGGTTGTCCTTAGGTGGAAATGAAGCATCATTATGGGCTGAAACCTCCAATTATATAAGACAGGAAGTCACAGAAAGAATCAGATTCATACACTGTCAGTCTACACGGCAGATGGTAGTGTCTGGCAAGCCTTTTTTATAACAGAAAATATTATTATAAAAATATCCACAGACTACATTTTTAGTTCCTTGACTTAATATGTGGAAAAACTAGAGATTTCTATAGAAATTAGAGGTTTGATACTCAATAGTATGAAACAGTAATTTTCTTTGAAATCTATGCATTAGCTATTCTGTCATTTCTTAGAGAACTTTTTATAGTTGGGAGTCATCTGGTAGTTCTCTCTCTGTCTCTCTCTCTCTGTCTCTCTGTCTCTCTGTCTCTCTGTCTCTCTTTCTTCCCTCCCCCATCTATTTGAATTCAACTTAAATCTATATGTTTTTATACAACCCTTAAATCACACTGTAGTGTGTTGTGGTATGCTGTAAATCACATTTTAGCCTCCCCACTGTTATGACAAAGAACTGCCTTTATCCCAAAAGGGATATTTCCTCATAGATGAAATTCTTGAAGGTAGAATTCTCCTGAGAGCCACACTTTTGAGTGGCATGTTCTTAAGCATATTGCATTATGTGTCAGTACAATTAGCATATTCTTCTAGATTGTAGAAAGTAACAATAGCTGACAGCTCGAATATGTAGGAAAATGGTTTGTAAATCTAAAAACTAGGAAACCCAGTGCTTGTGTGGAACAAGCACGAGTACCATCGTTTTCGTGATCCTGTTTTGAAAATGAATGGAGGAGGTTTAGGTTCCCAAGTGGTTTGACCATTCGTGTCTCAAACTCAGACACCATGTTCAGTGTCTATAGTTTAGGGAGCAAAGGGAGCTCATGGGGTGGCTGAAAGAGAGGAAACAGAAATAGAAATATCTCTGCCTGATTTTGGCAAAGTACATAAGACGTGTCAATATACCTATGATAATATCCCCAAAGATTTCCAAAGAATCTTACAAGCTGGAAAAAAAGGTCCCTGTGTTCTCAGAAATGTTATGTTGCAGCGCTGTGCATTCTCAAGCTACCAAACTACTGAGTCTTGTTCCACTTCAGCAGAGATAGTCTGGAAAAGTGGGTAGTCAGATCCATTGCCTAACTAGGACACAGATTCAGAATGTGCAATACCTGCTGTTAGGGAAAAAAAGGGCGGGGGGGGGGAGCAAAATAGCAACAGCCAAAAAAACACTATTTTAGAGAATTTTATGAGGCAGAAAATGCTCTCATAGATATATATACTGGCAGGACATTTCAAGGAGATGAAGGAGTATTGCAGTAGCCTGTAGGACAGCATGGTGTCTTCACTCCCTGGTGTGTACTTGTTATTTTGATATACTTGTTTAATTTCAAATTAAAATGATAGGACAAAAAGTGCCTGAGGTCATTTCTATAGTTAGCTTTTCCTTGTCCTAAACCTTACTTTTAGGGATAAAGATTATTAAAAGTTTACAGGTTTTAATTTACAAATGAAATTTGAGAATTAAAAAATATTACACCCAAGCTCTGAAATTTTAAAGACCAAAGAGAACGACATAAGCAGTGTCATTACTGAATGCATATATATACTCAGCTCGCATTCTCTATCTGTGGCATAGGGACGGAGCACTGAAGCTTGATTTTAAAGTCACCTATGACTGTCACTCTAACCTTCAGACATGTTATTCCTTGCAATGTATCACAGCTCTCATTCTCCATTTTCATGTGTAAACCCAATAAATTCCTATAATTAAGAGAAGTCACTGGAAAGGGTCCAGATAGTCTCATCTTTATAGTTTAATTTTACTTTAGGTTTACAAATCAATGTAACACAACCACGCATTGATTACACCCTATACATTCTTTTACTTTGAACCAAAATGCACACCCCAATCCCAGCTGCCACTTGATTTCAGTCCCCCACTATCGTCTTAGCAACTATTCACTGTGCAGAGCCCTCTCACAGGAAGAACAATGGAACTAATTAATGTGTATGCTTTTGTGCCACAATCTCTTGCCTTTGGAGACAAATAAACATGATACAAAAAGTATCCATGAAATCCTGAGTCTCAAATGTCCCTTATTTATATGTAAATTCCACCAAGAGAAACATGTCACATTCTACTGGAGATTCTGTTTCATAGTATAAAGGCTTCTAGGAAAGCCATACATTTTAGAGAGAAAGTCCTCTAAGTATTCTAGAACGATACAAGAGGGTTAAGAAATGTGTGGTTGAGGGGTAGGTTGTGACACCACAAACATCTTGAATATATTCCTGCAACCACTTCAAATGAGTGGCTACCTGTAGTTTCTATGGTAACATCTATGGTATTGTCACCTTCCCTGAAGTAACTGCAGGTTTTCCTCAAAGACCACCCTGGGAAATGCCAGTTATCCTTTGAGATAGTTTAACTTTAAATTGATCATTCATTGACATTAATATATCATTTACTTCTTGGTTCAACTAGTATTTATTGATGCCCCCAATATGTAGTAGGCATTGCAACAGAAATAACAGTATCCACCTAAAGGATAAGAAAAGTGAGATATAGATTAAAATGGATCTATAGAAATAAGAATTCATTTCAAATTTGGGTTATTTCTAGTGTTGTGAATTATATTGCATTGGATCATTTCTGAAAATCATAGACTTCTTACTTAACCAGATAAATTGTCATTACCTTTTTCCTAGAGGTACTCAAGGGACACACCAGAATGACTTATTTTTTACAAATTCTTTGGTTTAGTAAGGATGCCCAGACAGGCTAACAGAGCCTGATCTCATGGTGGACTGGACCCATAATTGCAACAGTCAATCAACTGTTTACTGAGAACATGCTCAAAATACTTTGTAATTAGAGCACAAAGAGACATGAAACTCATTCCCGGTTTGAAACACAGATGACAAGCAGAGAAGTACACACACAAATGACATATTAAGTTCTTGAGTTGTTAAATGACAGATACAAAGAAAGTGTAGGCAATAGAAACTAACATACACTGGGTGGAGCATACATTCTATTTCCTGGTGCTACGAATCTCTCTGTTATAGTCCACACGAACTCCCATTTATTTTCACATCAAATTTATAACATTTAGCTTACATATTAAAAGTCAGAATTTACGGTTGGTTCATCAAAGCAAGTGCTCTTTATGTATCTCCATATACTCAGAATGTAGCACAATATATCAAATCACAAACATGGCCAAATAAATGCTCTTTAAAACGTACTTGATTTAAGAACACTTAGATAACATATGAAGTTATTTTGGTGATACTGAGTAGTATAATTTTTCTAAGTTATTTAGTTATAGGAACATAAGAGTTAACTAAAATAAACCCTATTCACCAATTATAGGAAAATGGGAGATGCAAGTCACACTCCAATTTGTTAAGGAAATTTTGTGCAAAAAAAATGTAAACACTACTCTCTAAATATGTATTGAAAGACATGTTAAAGTAATTTTTTTCATAAAACTATGAAAGGGACAGTAAAATAAACTTTATTTTACTAATAAACTCTCCTGGAGCTCAAACTTGTATATTTAATATTAATGATTTAGAGTCAGAAGAATTTTGGAATATCTGGTGAATGAATAATGTATTATAACTTACCACATATTCGTTCAAATTCTATATGAAAGCATAAACCTATCATTGTATATTTAATTTCATTGTTATGCAGTTATCCTTTCTATAAGTATCAAAGTTAAAAAATTAAATTACCAGCATACTTTGGAAATGCAATTGACAGAATGTAATGACAGATAGTGTGTGTATATTGTGTGTGTAGACAGATAGCGACAGAGAGAAAAAGAGAGAGGTGAATATAAATTCACTATAATTTTAAATGGAAAAAGAAATGGGAAATTCTACAATGCACTATTCACTTTCTACATTCAAAAATTCAAACTGTGCCAAATTCTACCACTTTTTCTTCACAAAATTTCTGAAAATCCATCTGTTTCATGATGCAATATGAATTTTTATCCCAGTTTTGATCATATTAACTATCTTATTTCTTACATCACACACTCCTTGAATGCAGGGATATGTGAAACATGTGTCTGGTCAAGGCAAAAATATGAAACTATTAAACTGGCTCTTCTACTCCCTCTCGCCTTATCTTTTTTGCCAGACTGGTGCCTCCACCTAATCCCTGATTGTTGATGCTTCAGGATTCTTTATGACTTCCTAGAAAGCCTACTTTTTCCCTTTCTATATCTGTGTCCTCTGGTTCTATGTGTGGTTATATCTCTCTCTACATAGTCTTCTCAGTAAATCCACTAACAAGAGCTCAATTTAGAATGCACTCAAGTTTATTACATAAACTACAGTGAAATGTTAATAACTAAAAGGATGTAATCAGCTCCTAGGGGTATTTATATTTTAAATGTTGACTATTTCTCAATAAACAAAGTATTAATTTAGTACTCACTTGGCACTGGTTGTGTAGCATTGGCTGAGTGAGACACAAAAAAATATATAACAGATTGTCCCTGTTCTTGAAAAGTTTTAACACTGTTTGTGTTGGGGGAGATATTGCTAATATGAAACACTTTAAGCTAAATTGCCACTCTCTGATTCCAATATAATTGGATTCTTAGCTGGAAGCATTCAGGGTGAGATGAAGTAGGTATAAAAGTCTACAGGAAGGAACTGAGTAAATAACAAAACTTTGAGAAATACCCTGAAAATGAAAAGGCAGAGCCAATAACTGAGGTAATTTCCAAAGCCAGAAAGAGCATGTGCAAAGGAACAAAGATAGAAAACAAAATAGCCTGTGCGTGGAACACTCTGGAGGTTAGACTAATTGAATGGGGTATCTGCTAGCCAGCCAGATCAGTATATTCATCCCTCGGGATAAAAGGAATGATCATTATATCTGTCAGGAAAGTGCACCATAGTATAGTGAAAAGTAAACTCAGGGAGGTTAAGTATGTTAGTTTTGTATTGCTGCCTCCCTTTGAAGGCTATGGGGAAGAATCATTTCCCTTATCTTTTCCAGCTTCTAGAGCTGCCCAAATTCTTTGACCCTCCAAAGATGTCCATTTTCTATTCCCTAGACCCTGTGAATAGGTTACCTTACATTTGGCATATGAGATTCAGTTAAGGGCATTGCTATGAGGAGATTATTTTGAATTAGCCAGATGGGCCCAATCTAATCAAATGGGTCCTTCAAATCAGTGACACTGTCCCAGCTGTGGTCAGAAAGAGCCATGAACACAGAAGAATAGTCATCTAAATGCAACATTGCTGGCTTTGAAAATGGAGCATGGGGGCCATGAGACAAGGCATGTGGGCAGCATTTAGACCTGGCAAGGCAAGGAAATAGACTGCTCCCTAGGGAATCCAGAAAGGAACACAGCCCAGTCTGATGCCTTGATTGCAGCCCAATGAGACCTCTGTCAGATTTCTGACCTGCATAACTGGAAAATAACAAATTTGTGTTGTTTGAATCCATAGAGACTAACAAGGGTATCTAAATTCTGAAATAAGTGGATATTAGCTACAGATGAAAATCATCATTCTCTATTTAAATTCCTGTTCTATTTAACAACATCTACCTTCTCAGTGTTAGCAGGTAAGTAAAGGCCCAATAAATAATTGTATGTTTATTTTTATTGATTCTGACCGCTGATGCTTCTGAAATCTGTCAGACATTTGTAGTGAAATTGTCACAATGGAGTATAAAACATTATCATAAATACATGATACCCTGCCATGTAAGAATAATAGTTTCTAGCACAAGGAAATCCCTCAAATCACTCTTCAAGTGAACAATATTTGATACTGTTTTCGCTTTTTTATTATGAGGAAAATGAGACACAAAGAAATTAAGTTAGTTATTCAAGGTCGTAAATTTAGTGAGAGGCACAATCAGGATGTGAAATTAGGTCCCTCTGGCTCTTCATTACTGGACCAGCAAAGGGTATTTATTTTCTTGGAATTTGATAATATTCTTCCACATGACTTTCTGGTATAGAAAACACTTCCCTGACTGTTGTACATTTTACATCCAAGTCGTGCATAAAAAGAAAGGGTAGGATAGTGAGTAGAGGTCAACCAGTGTTTTGGCAAGTTTGGGGGGTTTGTATGGATATACATTTATAAGAGAACCCACATAGGCCATGACATCTTTGCCCTTTGATACAAATGAATGTATAAAAATCAATCTTTCTCAGAAGTCTACTTTAGTGCCATCTTTAGAAAGCCTACTGTGGCAGCCACAGGACTACCCCATTCAGACCTCAGGGGAGGAACTGCCACAGGAGTTGCTGTCAGCCAACAATCTCTAGTTGTAGCACCTTTGGAGTCCACGCTGGTGTTTAATATGAGAACACACTTTCCACAGGCAGCTCCAGCCAATGATGGCAGATAAGTTCTAGGACCTGACCACCTTTGCCCATCATAGGAGTCCTCCACTGGGCAATCGGGTCTAGAGCTCCTCACTGGGCTGGCTGCAGCATTGTCAGGGCGGGACTGTTCTCTAAGGCTTTTCATCCAATTCTCCTTCCCGCTCCCTCATTTCACAGGTGTCAGACCTGCATCACAGTCTGAAGTCTTTCCCTTCTCCTTCTCTCTCTCCTCTTTATCTTCAATGGATATAACCTACAATATATCTTCCGTGCTTGGCACCTGCTTCTAGTGCACCTGAACTGATACTCCTATGATTCCAAAGAGTTCAGGAGTCCATTTCCCTACCAAAATAAACCAAGACACACTTTCAAACAACAAGGCTACTGTGTCTCTATGCAAATCAATTGCTGGTGACGAGGATTCTTCCTGCTCAGGAGTGGTCACTTGGGATACATAGTCAGTGTTGTTCCACCACAGAATCCAAAGAGCAATGCTGGTGGCAACAAGGCTGAAAACCAGAAATACTCCCAGTCTCCTTGCCAGAAAAGCTGGTGTGTTCTGTTGTTTCATCTATACCTGTAAAGAACAACTTGTCCCTTTATTTCCATCTGCTGCTTGTGAGAAAATCAAACCTGTGCTTCCTCACCAAGCACATTTCCAGCCTTAGCTTGTAGGAATACGGCTTGTCCCCTTCCAATGTATTAACTCACTAATGAACTATGAAACACTAGAGAAAGTATTATTTCTAATGTTACATTTGAAATTATCTCAAGATTATGATTTCTCCTCCAAAATAATTCTAATGCTATTCACAAAAATAATCATGCACATAAACATATGGTTGCATTTTACCTGAACACTTCCTAGCTCTATTATGAACCTTTGTTTTTCCTTCACTTTTCACCATGGCATATGGGCTTTTTTTTATACTCTGGTAAAGCAACTTGACAGTTGGTAGCTGTCTGGCTGTTTATACAACATATGTACCACTTAATGCACAGGTCTCAGTGATATAGTCCCCAAAGTCAGTCCAACTGGGATAAAAGTCAACAAATAGAGCTTTGCAGGGAGTTCATTTACTTGGGAAGATTTAAATATTTGAAAGGTGTTTGGCAGTTAAGATTTAAGCCTAATGTCACAAGAATTTACAGGGTCGGCATCTCCCCCAGCACAGCACATTCTCTTGATTTCACATAGGAGCTCCATATGTTAGGAAATCACCTTTTTAATTAGATCTCTGTAGCCTCATTCTAAGTTACCACTGTCACAAGTCTTGGATAAAATCCTATTCTCAGGAAACCTTTCAGTAAACAGTTAGCTATAGGCTCTTACAAGAAGATACTGAGACAGATTCTCCCAGATTGCAAGTGATTTTAAATTAGTTGCTCTGAAAAGTGGTGGGCGTGGTGTTATTTCAACATCCTCATGTGTTACCTGGGTCTTTTCCCCAAGGAAAGCAACATGTATTTAGTTGTTTGCATATCTAAAAGTAGAATTGGTTAGGGAATTTTGTGGCCCATTCTGGCCTGTTTCAACTAGTAGGCAGGATAAAACATAGAACTCCCAACCCATTTTGGCCATTAGGACTGCTAAAGTGTGAAACCATCTGACAAGTAAAGATTCCTGAAAATTTAGAAATGGTCTTCAAGAAGAGGGAAGGAAGCGAATGAAAAAGTTATATATGAGGAGCTATTTTGGACAAAATCCAATAAACAGATTATCAGATACCATAATCCTCAAAATCCTAAAGGAAAATCAGAATTCGTATTTGTACTTTTTTAGATGAAAAAAATTTGAGGCTAAGTGGCAAAATGACTTTCCCAAGTTGACAAGGATAAATAACAGCACATCCCAGATTTCAAGTCCTATTGTGGATAAAACCAAAGTGCTGTTCTTAACCAGTGTGGTACAGTGTCTATAAGCAACATAGTTTATAATGAAGATACCTTAAAACTTCTATAGAATTTGTAGGGCAACTCAACCTGGCATGAGGCTCTATTGGAGTTGGTCAAGGCTCAGATATAAAGTCCTAAAGTTACCGACACTCAAATTTAGTGTATCAGACAAAATATTGTTATTATCTTTTTCAAATTCCCAAATCCCCAGCCCCATCCTGGACCATACTGCTGTCCCATTGGTTGGGTTGTCCGACCAATCATTCACTCTGAGTGTTCAAATCTTTCCCCCTTGGCAGCTGCCACACAGCTAGACAAACCAGCTGCATGCCTAGAGTTTTTAATCCTTTTCCTCTACTTTTAGATTTCAATATAATGCCTCATTTCAGGACATTGGAGCTGGCATACAATGTTCTGTATCCAAAGGAACTGGATGACACAACTTGGACGTGATGGAGAGTTAACTTACTATGGTGAAAACATTGTCTAAAGGGAAAGAAGAGACAAGAGAAAGCTCAGCTGATACATTTTTTTTTTTTCATCTTTTCTGGACCACCTAACACGGATCATTCAATGGAGCATGCCTGAGAAAAATACTGTACGAAGAGTAAATACAGTGGCCTAGCAACATGAGGGCTTATTATGAAGCAGTAGTCACACATATAAACACAGTGTTTCATTTATTTTCCACATCTTTTCCTGGCCTCATTACCCTTATTCTATACTCTTCCTGTTTTAGGTTTACACATAAGAAATAAAGCATTATTAAAGAAAGAGAGAGAGAGCGAGAGCGAGAGCGAGAGCGAGAGAGAGAGAGAGAGAGAGAGAGAGAGAGAGAGAGAAAGGATCACTTAATCCTCACCTCAGCCTGCATATTCTACTGAAATTGGCAAGAAAACCCACTTAGTGAATATAAGAATTATGGCATGGGATTTTAAAAAAGCAATTCCCTAATGTTGACTTCCTCTACCTCAAACAGGGAAATTTTCCTGGATCATTATTTAATTCCAGATGCTATCTTTATTTCAAATTCATCTATGCATTTAAAAGAGATTCTGTAGAATAACTCAGTTTGCCCAAATAGTAAGCTTTTGCTTTCATCTTCCATGCTAAGAAAACTACAATTGTGTTAGTGATATGTTTAGAGCCAGGCAATGCACTGTGATTGGTCTATCTCAGTTATGACAACACACTGCCCCCAAATTTCCAAGCCTCCCTTGAAGCAAGAAGTGCTACCTGTCCCAGCTCTGGATGGGATGGCTCTGGAAAAGCTTTGTTTTGTTAATAAAGAAGGATAAATGTGGCTGGCTTGGTGCCTGACTCTTCTCTAACCACCCCTCCCCCCCAATATACACATGTTGCCTGAAGGTGCGATACCATTCATCCACCAGCTTCAACAGCCATGTACCCACTGTAAAGTGACAAGTACAAAGAGAAAGAGTCAACATGCGGAGAACGACGGAGCAGAAAGAGTTGGTCTGGATTTCTTGCAACACGGGAAACAAACAAACATCCTGTTTGTTTAAACCATTGTAGTTAGGTTGCCTAAGACTTGTAGCCAAATGCATTATTAACTGACAAAGACTCTTAGTTTTGTGTATCTCATTGACAACCTCTTGAATTCCATGATTTCCCATGTGGAACTTATCTAACAGTGACATTGGCTTAATCTTATCAAAACAGGGAAACTAAAACAACAACAGCAACAATTAAAATAGAGAAGTAGAATGTATAATAAGTTGATCTATTATATAACTGATATATTCTCAACTCAACAAGCATAGGATAAGTGATATTTTCCCTGTTTGGAAATAAGGATTAACATCTAAGAAAGAGCTAAATATTTTTCCCCTAGTATTACAGCTAAATTGTTGAGTCAATATTTAAACACAAGTATTACAAAGTTTTAAAATGTGTGTTTTTGCCAATATGAATTTTTCTTTCATTCTCTTGCAAAAATATATATTTGCAACAGTGATGGCATTTTTAATAAAGATTTACATTAATTATTATAATGATATCAAATAGGTTTTGGAAGCACTGACTTTAAATATGCATTCTTTCTCAGTCTTTAATTTTCCAATTAATATTTAAAATCTCCAAGAGTAAAAAATAAATTCACAAATATTTCAACAGGAAACCTTTTATTTCCCCAAAGAATACTCACTAATGCCTTATGAAAGAAATACTAGACTCCAAAGAAAAGCGTTTGGGAAAGCTGTATCAGCACAATTGCATGTGTTTACTCAATATTTATGTGATATACCAAAGTATATAACTAACAACAATAATTTATACAGACACACACATAGATAAATATCTCTATCAATTTAGATGTAATTTGTATCCATTCAAAAATCTTTAGGTTTGATACTAAGAAGGGGTCAAATGTCTTTTTTTAATGCCCTATGTGCCTTAATTTCTAAATACTTATTAAACTCTAGTTTTTTTGTTGCCCTTATTAAAAGTTTCAATGTTCTAATGTGTTCTAGTTCACATGACCTAATGAGTCTACAGTTGAACTAAGATTGCAATTTCTGCTTCCAGTTTATTCTTATAGTCACTGGAAAATCCTTCTGTAGGATATTCAAGCTACTTTCTGGGGTCTGGAAGGTGAGAAGGGACAAAAGAAAATAGATAATATTTGGTTTCAAAACACAATCCTTCTATTAAATGGGAGGAAACAAAAATATTGTGGTACGAAACTGTCACTTGGAAGAAATCACCTCTATTTAAGACTAATTAAAAATTAAAAATTTTCAGCTTTGCAAGTTTACTACAACTGACATACAGTCATAGTGGTGATGGAGTTCTTATTTTAATTATGAATTTTGCTTCTGCAGAAAGAAAAATGTAGACTTATGCTCTAATAGATAATAAAAGAAAAGTTCAAACTCTAGATAGTACAATGACTTTCCCCAAACAGATCTTTTCCTTTTAAGCAGCAGATCAATAAATTATTCTTTTGATCAGAGAACTAAAACCTCCTCTATATTTTGCTTGTTACTTTCATTTTTCCCCCAAGAAAAGATGCAACCACTTAAGTAGCACACCACAAAAGCACTGTGGCACTTTTATCCTAGTAAAGAGTTCAAAAAGTAAATAAAACTTTTTTGGAACTTCTTCTTAAGAACAAAGCTAGCACCCAGTAGCTCCATATGCCTTGGGGTTAGGGGCTTATTCACAGCATCAAGAATCACTATTTCCATCTAGACATACAAGTGATCTAAATAGCATTCATAGGGCTTTAAAAGGCTTTTTGAAATAAAAAGTAGAGCAAACTACAAAAGTATAAATTCTAAGTTTTCCTACATCATTCCTACTTTGTAGAGCATTTGGTCAGGATGGGTGCTGCCAGGATATCACATATCAATCAGATATGAAAGAATACACTGGTCCACATGGCCAAGGCACAGGAACAAGACTAATGAGAACCACGCAGCGTGCCTCTCCTCTTCAATTAATTTTCTGTCGATATTCACTGGAATCCATGGTGAGAAAACGTTTTAGGTATCTGCCACCACTGGCAGATCCTTATCTTCTCTTAACCTATTGAAATACAGACTAGCAAAAGGGAACGTAAGTGCTACAAAGTAAAAAGGAACGAGAGCGGTATATATGGGAAGGACTGATGCACACACTGGCAGTCAAGCTGGTATTTTGGTCACAACTGAAACGTTAGGGGGAGGAAATAACTTTCTGCAAGGTTGATATTTCTATTCCTTTTAGAAGGTTATTTGGAGCATTTAGTACATAACAGGATAAGGAGATTCAATTGTGAGTTTTATAATATCAAGAAATAATACTTTTGAATGTATTTTAAATGTGAGGAAAAAGTACAAAATCTCTCCCTTCCTCCATCCTCCAACATATTGACAACATAAGGAAACACCCACTCAATGTTTATTTGGTTCACATGTGTATTATTAAATAGGAAAAGCTACTAAGAATACAGTTAAGTTTAAGTTCCACATTTTGATCACCTGTTAGTTATTTCTTCTTGGCCCTAAGTAGATTCAATACCTGTTTTGCTCTCACAATCACAGTTAAACTCACCCACACAATTGAATACTGAAATCTAGTTAAAAAGAAAAAAAAAAAAGCTTAGATATTTATATAGAAAATGTGTACCCCCGAGGGAAAGCCACTATAATGTCAGAACTAACAAATGGCAATTTTGTATTTGAGCATTTCTTACTGGAAATGTTAATTGAAAAATGTGCCAACTAAGATTTGCTTTGCCGTTACCAGCACAAATATATCTCATTTGCTCCTTTAACTTGCTTTACATCCATATCTCAGTATGAGTGAGTGATGGTCTTCTTGAATTACTGTTTTTTTCTAATTTCCTATTCCTCTACTTTCCTTATTTTATTAGTTCTCAGCTTTTAGTCTCTATTGTTCCCCTTGTCTGGTACTCCTTCTGGAATACTAGCTTTGTAAAATGCTGTAGTGAAGGGTTGCAGGATTTTTTCCCTCCAAGTGTATACTGCCAAGGGACTCTTTTTGAAGACCTTATTTTCACTGTCAAAAACTAGGGAGGCAGACCCAGTGGCCTTAAGGGATTTAATTAGAGTTCACCAAGTTGGAATATCCAAACTCTCAAAGACCTAATTTAAATACAAGTTCACTCACTTTTTCAACTATTTCTTAGACCCTTATTAAAATTTCAGGTTATTAAAGGGAACATCCTGCGTTTTGCAATACATAGAAAATAAACCTGGGTTATGCAGAATCGCAAACATCCTCCAGGTGCAAACACAAAATTTTGCCAATTGCTAGGGAAATAATAATGAGTTAGCTTATAAATTATTGAAACAACCATCGCTAAATTTTGTCGATCATGATCAATTACATTTACATTTATATGGGTAAGATTAGTTTTATAGGAGACAGTTAAACATTGGTAGTAGATTGGTGAGAGGAAGCATGTAAGTTAACGCATTTGTTGCCATTTGTTCTATTATTGCCTTTTATAAAAATGATAATTATTATGATTACTCTCGACTCTAGGTGGTGTTATATTTCTTTTGTTAAGCTGTCAGGCAGAACGCTTGTTAAAAGCTGATGACAAACCATATCAATTTATCAAAACTTTCTGGTCAATCAAACCTCAGTTACATAAGGATTAAGATAGTCACGTATAACACAATTCCTGAATGATAGCATTACAATTTTATGAGAAAAAAAAATGCCAGTCTTTTCTTGTCCATTCCTTTCTGTGTTAAGAATTGTGTGTTAATTAGACCTTCTAATTGAAGACTGACTTAAAACATGAATTGGCTACACTATGATATCAAAAATTAAACAACTAACTACATTAAAATCCACATAGCTTTAGCATGAAGAAAGAGAGCTATGACGGAAGGTGCTATTAAGCCAGGTGTCACATAAATAAGGGAAATGGGCAAAAAGAAAAGCAATAGGTTGCTATGACAGCATTAATTATTAAACTCCCCTTATAATGATCACACAAACAAAATACAAGAAATTCGTAGGGGTGTAGAGAGGTGAAAAGAAAACAAAAGCTTTGCTACTTCAATTTGATTTGGGGTACAATACACAAAACACTTCAACATTGTTTTGTTGCTGTTTTATTATTATTATTAATTATTATTATTATTATTTCTACCATAAAGAACACTTCTTAGTGAAATAATTGTGAGAACTCTGTCACAGCTATTGTTTTCAAGTATTTATCAGCTGGCATCCCTATAATGTTATTATATAATTAGCATATTAACTTTCTCACAGTTAATCTTCACTATGGCTTTAATAACTGGATTAAAGATCTGGGTCTTTTCAGAAAGCTAACTGGTGAGATGTAGAAAGAATTTAGGGAGTCCATATATTTTGGATTTTTTATTATTTATATGCTTTTAGTAGGCATAAAATCTTAGGTACCTCATCTTATTTCATTCATTTCATTATATATATATGTGTATATATATACATACACACATATATGTGTATATATATAGTATATAGTATATATAGTATATAGTATATATAGTATATATAGTATATATATATATATACACTATATATACTATAGTATATACACATATATAGTAGAGATACATATACGAAATATTTTATGCCAATAATATATACTGTAAGTCAAGTCATATTTTAAACCTGATTATTTTTGGCATTACTGCACAGAAAAACAGTAGTTATCACTTTATAAAAGCACACTAATTCTCAGTTACAACATTACAAGACTAGTTTATTGGTATAAATTCACATGAACTTCCAAGATGAGATATTTTTCATAATTTAAAATTTTAAAGTTACAGTTTATAATGATCACCCTGAAGCGGCAAAGGAAAATCTGTTTCTTCAGTAGATGTGCTAAAAATTCTTTCCATTTGCTTTCCACCAAAAGATCATGCTTAAGTACTTCCATTAAATATAAAATATTTTTCAGGTTTGCCTTGTTATTTAACGAAATTCAAAATCAGTTTGCAAAGGCAATCTCTCCATTCTCCCAACCCTCCAAAAAAACTTGTCATTTCATGACAAACATAGATTTCCTGAGAGATGGAAAACATTCACTGTGAAAATTGCTATATTTATCTTTGAGACATATTTGGTAAAATTCACTAATTTGCCCAGTGCATAATTTCAGTATGTTCATGGGGGAAAAAGAAAAAAAAGAACTGTCTTACCAATGACTTTAGAACAGAATTCCTCTGCTCTTAGAATTCGATGGAAGCAAGTGCTATGTAAATACTAATGACTGAATTTGATCTTCCCAGGCAGTGGGAAGGAACATGCTCATTTTGGTCTGAAATACACACACACACACACACACACACACACACACGATTTTTTAAGGAAAGGCCTTTATAAAACAGCCATAAAAATAATCAAGACAACAATTTACAAGTAAAATTTTAAGTCAGAAAGCAAGACTGATAAAGAATGATGACTTCTTTATCACATAAGTCAGATGCTATTAAGTTCCCAAACCATTTTTAAAGATCTAGTGGTTCTTAATTTGTTCTAATTTGACGTTGCATTTTTTTTTTGGCAATAATGTGCTAAAAATCAAAAGAAGTCTATTTTTGGATTTCTCTGATGTCATTTTTTTAGTTGCTATAAACTAGCTTATGAAAAGAAAATGAATGTCCCAAATTCAAAGATGAATGGGCTTTCAGTTTGGAACGGTGCTCCTAATTTCCTGTTTTGGACGAGTTTATACATCTCAAATCCATGACCAGATTGCCTTTTGCTCATTACAAGTAAAAGCCATTAGACATTTAATTTAATTTAAAATAAACAATTCGATTTTTCATTTGATTATGACTACTCACATAGGAGTTGGTATTGTATATTTCTCTAAATACTGTGTAATAGATTTCACAAAGAATTATCAACAAAACATAAACACATAAAATATTTATACTTTAACCGCTTCTTCTATTTACAATTTTAGTGTCTAAAAAACTAGGAAAAGGTAGCTAAACTACGAGATACCGTGACTATAATAGACCATAATAAGCTACCATGTTTCTCCGAAAATAAGACATAGTCGGACAATCAGCTCTAATGCATCTTTTGGAGCAAAAATTAATATAAGACTTGATCTTATATTACATACTACCCAGTCATATTATATTATATTATATTATATTATATTATATTATATTATATTATATTATATTATATTATATTATATTATATTATATTATATTATACCTGGTCTTATAGTAAAATAAGACCAGGTCTTATATTAATTTTTGCTCCAAAAGATGCATTAGAGCTGATTGTCCAGCTAGGTCTTATTTTCGGGGAAACACAGTATATCACGTAGTTTAATGTCTTGCATACCAAAATGGTAGTGAGAAAACTAAGGGTAGCTGCTATAGACTGATTATTTGGGGTCCCCCAATTCATATGTTGAAATGCTAACCCCCAAAGGGATGGTATTAGGAGGTGAGGACTTTGGGAGGTGATTAGGTCACAGGGTGGAGCTCCCACGAATGGGATCAGTGCCCTGATAAATGAGACCCTAGAGAGCTTCCTTGCCACTTCTGCAGGAAGATAGCCATCTATGAACAAGAAAGCGGTTATCATCAGACACCAAATCTACTAGTTCCTTGATCTTGGACTTCTCAGCCTCCAGAACTATGAGAAATAAATTTCTGTTGTTTATAAGTTCCCTAGTCTGTGGTATTTTGTTATAGAAGCCCGAAGGCCTAAGATAGTAGCCATTACTTAGCTCATGTATATTTTTGGGTAAATACGATATAAATCATTCATTCCTTTGAAAAATTGTCTTAGTCTTCTGCCCCATCCCCAAACCATTTTCTATTCTTTAGTCTTTGTCTTTCATCTGCATAAAACACTTTAAAGCTTGCCTATAAGATAAAGTGAAAAGTCTTTAATATGTTGTTTTACTGGGTCTATGGCTAAACTGTGAGTAACAAAACCTAACATAAGAGTGACTTAAACTAAATGGAACTAATTTCTTCCTAACATAACAGTCTGGGGAAGGCAGCTTAGAATTGTAATGACAGCATTACTTCCGTATCATTAAGACACAGAGGATTCTTCTATATTGCTGCTTTGCTATTTCTTAGATTACACCATTGCTTTCACAATCTGAGATAGTTCACCAACCCAAACACATTCCAAAAAACGGAATGGAGAAGGAGACAGAGATGAGGTAGCATCCTCTCCCTTGAAGGACTCATTCCCTAGTAATGTATCTCAGTTCCTATACCACATTGCCCTAAATTTAATCAAAAACCACACCTACCTAGCAAGGAGACTAAAAAATGTAATATTTATCCTGGTATTTATATGCCCACCTATACAGTGGGTATTTTGAGAAGTGAGAAAAAGAGAAGTGAATAGATATGAGTAGACCTAAGCTCTATTGTGCAAGGATTACAGGGCTCTCTACCATTAACTTCATTCCTCTCTCTAGTATTTTCATTCTTTTTACTCCCTCTACTTTAGCAATAATAAGATTGTCTCAATTTCTCAATATCCTCCTTTTGCTGGAATCACACTATCTTTCTGTCTTCAGGTGGTTAACATCTATTCTCTTTACCTCTCAGCTTAAGATCACTTCTTCAGTGAGTCCAATATCTAGTTAAGTCTTACTATAAAGTCCTATAGCACTCTGACTCCTTTGATACATTCATTATACTTCTGTTTGCATGTTTTAATGTCTGTTATTTTTTTATTAAACGGTCCAATCCATAAAGACAGATCATTGTGACAGCAGTGCAAAGTACCTTGAGAAAAGATTTATCATAGAAAGTCAGAAAAGGCTTCAACTTGAAAGTTCATTTTGGAAGCTGCATTTTGGTCTGCAGAGGCAGAGATAATGGGAAAAGAACTACAAGGAATACAACTCATTTATTGGAGGAACTGGACTTCACTGAAACAAGCAAGTTTATTTTTTCTCACTACAGCTTTTGTAAACTCACTATGTGGATCCATTTTTCACTGTCCCTCAGATAAAATCTCAAACAAATCCCATGGATTTTCCAGTCACTTGTAGATAATTGAGATGCCTGGTTTATTCTAATAACCCTACAACTTCAGACCACTCTAACATGCTTAAATAACTTCAAACTACTATCCAATTTAAACTACTTCCAGGGCCTCAGAAACCTAACTTAGGGAAGAAAAATCAGGGATACGGAACTTAGTGTTATATAGGTGGTAGCATTATAATGTGGCATTGGTACCCTCCGGATGGCTGTTGAATCATTGCTCTTTTCTCACTCATTGGGGGCTTTTTGATTATGCAGAGGTGTTCTTGCCTGACCTCTCAGACTGCAGCTACCACAGTGCTGGCACTGGCTGGCTACTTACAACTCCCTCAGCCCCTGGGTCTCTGTTGAGATACTTGTACTCTTATATGCAGTCCCCTTGAGTGGAATTTCTTATACAGCAACATAAGACTGGATAACTTTTGTGGGTTTGACATATGGTCCCCAAGAAGCACTCACTTCGCTCCCTTCAAACTCTTGAATTAAGCTCATGCGAACACAATTACTTCTCTTTGTGAAGTCAGCAGGAAGATGCAGCTTCAGCCAAATCATCTGTTCTTTTCAGGTATGAGCATGAGCTAAGTCATGAGTTCTGGAGCCCCCTTTACTATATCTTAGCATGTGCTAAGAGATAAGGAAACACCTCTCCTATAAAGGAATATTTGATTCTTCTTGTAGTTATAGCCCTTGTGGCCTCAAATAAAACAAAAGTCAGGCACTTATTTAACATCATATTTTAGGAGAGAAAAGCAAGGTTAATGTGTAATACAAAATCAGGGAATCTCTGGTCCTCCTCTATTTGAAGATACTAACCACCTTGATGAATGTATGAGATTCATGTGCTCATACAAACACACAAACAAAAAAGAGAAAAGGCTAAAAAGGGAGGTTGGAGAATTGAGGATCATTCTTAAGAGTTGGAATTTGATCCTATAGGCTGAATACAATGACCACAGAATTTTACTTTGAGATTATTTTTAAAAACACATTATATTTCACATCACACTTTTGTAATCACTTGAAACCTTGAGAATGATGAAATTTGCTGTAGGGACATTTCTATTAGTGACTCTATTATAATGTGATAGAATTGGATGGTCCCACTGGATTTATATAACTCTGTATTTGGTTCAAAAATATATAATTTTGGAGTAAAGAAATCATAATATACAACTTCCATTAATAATACAATGAAAAAAATATTTTGTGAAATTCCTGTGCCACATGAAAAATATGAATCCTGCCAATAAAGGCAGAATAGTATCCTCTAATATAATTTTTTCAGCCGAATTCATGTAATCTAGCTGAAGGAGAGTGCAAAGTAGAAAAAAATCCATAAAATAATATAGATAGGTCAACATGAATGTGTCCTTATGAACATTCTTTCAAAGAACCTACCCTTATCACGCAATCCCAAGTTTTAATAAAGCAGGAAGGGAGTTGGGAAGTCATATGATTTGATTCTACAAAAACCAGTTAGTAAATCTGAATAATACTGGCATAGATATGATAATCAAGTCCAGATCTATTAATGACACTGCCATGAGAAGCATATAAATATAAAAATAAAAGGACAAAAACAGAGCCCTGAGGGACCACAATTTTACAGTCACTGTTTCTGATGAGCTGCTACCCAATATAGTATGCTGTGTCTGCTGACAAAGATAATTACATTTCAAACCAATTTAATGCTGTCTGGATGATCTAACAATATGTCACTGTCTACTGTGTCAAAGGTGAGTGATACATCTAACTTTGAGCGTAGGTATCCATCCCCAGAAACTCTCCCATCTCACCGGAGATAAAAAGGTAGTCCCTGATAACTTAATGGGTATCCCCAAATCCATGTTGGAATTTTATCAAATATTAATTAATTGTGTCTTTGGACAAAATATCAAACATATTTCCATTTTACTATTTTTTTTCTAAAAGAGATAAAAACTAGAAAATCTGCATCAGAATCCAGCAGGCACATAGTTCATAATCCTTAAATGTTTGCTGAATAAATATTTACATACATTTTTATTAATAGGCAATGAACTAGAGAAGCAAAAGACATGCACAACAGAATGCTAATAGGTTACGGTATTCTCATTTCTGTTAAAAATTGTATTCTGCATGTAATTCCTCAATTATATGTGTGTGAAGAGGTACAAATAAATTCTTAAAATAAAACAGATAAAAAGCAAGATGATAAAACTATAACAGTTTCCCAAAGTTTGCACAGAATTTCTTATATATTTCTGTAAGATTTGCTTTGAATTAATATTTTAAAGAACAAAAATAAACACATAAACAGTGAGAAAACAAATGTGACAAAATTAGTGATGTAGCTGAACAGTATATGGAATTCATTTTAGTATACGGAGTATTATTTTTGCAACTTTTCTGTAGATTTAAATTTTTTCAAAATTAAAGTTAGAATTGAAGAGAAGGGGAATGGAGAACAAATGGATGAGAAGGAAGGGCTTGAAGTCATTTGAGGCCTATGTGTAAACCACTGTGGGGATGCTGCAGCCTCCACCAGCTCTCCTCTGAGAAATTATCCTGGCCGAGATGACCATATCAGACATTTGTTATGTTCACATCATCTACTTTCCTTCAAATCTATTGAAAAAAGATTTTAAAAAAATGGAAAATAGGAAAAAGCTTTTACATGTGAAGTGAGTCTAAATGAGTCTAAGTGAGTCTAAATCTAAGGCCATAAGTTCAATCACTTTTATTATTTGCTTTCACTCAATAACTTATTTTGCCCATCCTACTGAAATGCAGGAGAGTGAGTTCTATTCATTCTGTTGTGCTTCCTTCCAAGATGGTGAGAATGCCTATAGTCATCAGTCAACTTCAACTACCACAAAAACACTGTCTCAGTCTTCATAGTCCCTTCAGATTTGCTATTTCTGTTGTTTCAATGCCTTTCTCAGAACCTAATATCCAGTCTGCAAGCAGCTGACACAAAAGTCTGCTAATTTTACAACTTATATATCAATTCTTTCTCTCTCAAGTCTCTGGGAATATGTAGCCTAAGAGACATCTCCCTCTTTTTCTCTCCTCAAAGCCTCCAGGACATCTAGCATATTCTCAGTGGGATAGGGTTTTAGTCTGAACTCTAGCTCCTCAACTCAGCAAAGCCACCAGACTCGGTTTTCCTTGCCGTGCCTACAGTCTGAAAACTGCCACCAGGCAGAAACCCTCAACGATATTAGGGCTCACCATCTTTGTTCTATTCTTCTTACGAATAAGTCTTTTACTGTCATTGTTCGATGTCTGAAAATAGTTGCTTCACATAATTTTCCTGTTTACCAGTTGTTTTCCTCGGAAGATTAAAGCCAATATTTATTACTAGATCACAGTCAGAAGCAAAAGTCCACTTTTTTTCTTTTCAACCCTTTTGAATAATGTTAGATTAGGTGTGTGTGCATGCTTGCTTTCAAAGCAAAAGAATTGTAATATTTACATATAAATATTTGTGTGAACATAAGTTTTCACCACAAGATTGCTAAATTGTGACAAGAATATGGCAACTTTTTAAGATAAACTTTTGTAAAAAAGATTTCATTTTACTACCAGTGTTCATCCTCACCACAAAGGGATGAGATTTCTATTTCCTCCTCTACCCTGTGCTTGGTAGTATCAGCTGTTATTTTTCACTTATTTTTTCCATTATATGAGGGATGACTTTAATTTGCGTTTTGCTAATTGTTATGATGTTGAGCATTTTTCCTGTGCTTATTTTCAATCTGTATATTTTCTTTGATGATGTGTCTTTTCAAATAATTTAAACACATTTTTAATTGAGATGTTTGTTTCTTATTACTGAGTTGAGAAGTCTTTATATATGAAGGATACCAACCCCACACTACAATCAAATATTTGCAAATATGTTTGCCCAAAGTGTGGCACATCTTTTCATTCTATTAACAGTGTCTTTCAAAGAATTATTTATTTAATTTTGATAGTTTTAGTTAGCAATATTTTAAAGGATTGTGCTATTTCTTTATCTAAGAAATCTTTACCTAAGGCAAAATCACAGATTCTTTCCTATGTTTCTTCTTGAAGTTTTTTATTTGTGGGTATTACATTTAGGTATCTGATTCATTTTGAGTTAACTTTTGATATGCATCAAGGTGTTTGTTTGTTTGTTCATTTGTTTGTTTTTTGCATAAGAGCTCAAATTGTTTCAGCACTACTTGTTAAAATCATGATCCTTTCTCCATTAAATTGCCTTTATACCTTTGTCAAAAATTAATTAATGAGGTTTCCAGTCAAGATGCAGAATAGGCAAACATCGTGCTGCCTGCTCTCTCGACCACATCAAAATTGCAATTGAACTACAGAACAACCATCATTGAAGTTGAGAATCACCAGAAGTCTGGCTGAAAAGAAGTCATATAGGTAAGGATATACAGAATAAGCCACTGTGAGACTGGTAGAAGGGGTGGAGATGGGAATGGGCTGGTCCTACACCTACATGTGTCAGTCAAACATCAGGAGGAATATCTCAGTTGCGGAAGTCCCCTGAGAAGCAAGGGGTCCCAGCCCCACACCCAGGTCCCCACCCCAGGGTTACAGTGCCTCACAACTATAGAGAAGTCCTCACGACTTCTGGCTTTGAAAACCAACCAAAATTGTGGCTGAGTACCATGGAGGGCGGCTGGAGTCTGATGTGTTCCTCTTAAAGGGTTCATACATGGACTTACTCACTGATGGACACACTGCCTCAGCTCCAGCACTGGGGCAGCAGCTCTAAAGGTGGCAGGGGCATATGGGGAGGAACTGAATTGTGTGGATTCAGGGCAGGAGTTGGAGGGGCAGCTTTCTTCCAGACAGAACTGCCAGCAAAGAGCATTGTTCCTTTGTTGAGCTCTTCCCCACACAGTATGCAGATGCAAGCAACCCCCACATATTAGTTCCCATCAAACTGACTAAGTGTTTGCTCTGCCCTGGCGATTCTTTGAGACTCCATCCCACCCACCCTGCAGGCCCAACTAATCCAATTCCAGTAGTTTCCATAAAAATGGCCTGTCTTGCCTCATGCTTTGAACATTCCTAAAATCTCTCAAAGGGTCACAAAACCCAAACAAGAACCATCTGGCCTTGGCATGCCTTCTATCTCTTGCTAAGTAGCCCCAAGCCTGGCACAGTTGGCAGCTGACCTCAGTTCACAGCTTAGTCTCTCCAGGCACATTTAAGCCCAGCACAAATCAAACCATCTTCAGATTACCCTGTAGCTCATACCAAGTGGCCCCAGGGAGGGCACAGGCAGTGGCTGACCTTAACTAGCAACAGTGCCTGTCCCAAGATGCCCAGAACCAACACATCTGGTAATCAGCTTTACCATACCAAAATACAACACAACTACCTCCACAAAAGACATACCCAAAAGGAATACTCAGCAGGCCCCGGAGCCCTGCAAAAGTGAATCCTGCTCTATAGGGTGAGCACCTGCATAAGAGGTACTCCACTGTAGTCAGAGCCAGTCCTCATAAAAAATAAGCCTGAGGATCAATCCCTCCCATTAATGTGCCAACAGGAATCAAAGCTCAACTAGAACAGGAGGGCACACACAAGCCACAGAAGGGACACACCTAGAACACTCAGCACAGGGGAAGAGGAAGACTGCACCACTGGGCCCCATAGGACAGCTATTACATAAGGCCACTCTACTATACTGGGAGGCATAGCAACTCTAGCTAATACGTAGAAACAAACACAGGGAGCCAAAATGAGGAGACAAAGAAACATCTCCCAAATGAAAGACAGAAAAGAGCACCAGAAAGAAAACTTTAATAACGGAGACAAGCAATCGATTAGATGCAGAGTTCCAAAAACTGTTCGTAAGGATGCTCACTGATCTCTGGGAGAACTTCAACAAAGAGATAGGAAACATAAAAATATAGATAAAAAACATAAAAAGGAATCAGTCAGAAATAAAGAATACAATAATTGAAATGAAGAATACATTAGTGGGATCAACAGTAAATTAGATAAAGCAGAGGATCCACTCACTGATTTTTAGGATAAAGTAGTAGAAAACACTCAAACAGAAAAACAAAAAGAAAAGTGAATCCAAGTAAAAAGAGGAGAGTTTAAGGGCCCTCTGGGACAACATCAAGTGCACAAACATTTACATCATAGGGGTACCAGAAGGAGAAGAGCGAGAACAAGGAATAAAAAACCTATTTGAAGAAATAAGGACGGAAAACTTCCCTAACCTCGTAAAGGAAATATATATACAAGCCCAGAAAGTGCAGAGTCCCAAACAAGATGAACCCAAAGATGCCTACACCAAGACACATTATAATGAAAAATTCCAAAGCTTAAAGACAAAGAGAGAATCTTAAAAGCAGCAAGAGATAAGCAGTTAGTTACCTACAAGGGAGCTCCCACAATACTGTCAGCTGATTTTTCAACAGAAACTTTGCAGGCCAGAAGGGAGTGGCAGGAAATATTAAAAGTGATGAAAAGCAAGGACCTACAACGAAGATTACTCTACCCAGCAAGGCTATCATTTAGAACTGAAGGACAGAAAAGGAGCTTCCCAGACAAGAAAAAGCTAGAGGAGTTCATCAACACCAAATCATAATTACAAAGAATCTTAGAGGGACTTCTTTAAGACACCCCTCCCCCCAAAACAAATATGAAAAATAAAATGGCAATAACTACACATTTATCAGCAATTACTTTAAATGCAAGTGAATTAAATGATCCAATCAAAAGATAGGGTGGCTAAATGGTTAGAAAAGAAGCCCCTTACATATGCTGCCTACAAGAGACTCACTTCAGATTGAAAGACACACCCAGACTGAAAGTAAAGGGATGGGAAAAAGACATCATGAAAATGGAAATGAAACGTTAAAAAACAAACAAACAAACAAACAAACAAACAAAAACTTGGGTAGCAATACTTATACAAAAAAAAAAAAAAGAATTTAAAACAAAGGTTATATGTAACAAGAGACAAAGAAGGACACAGTAATCCCACTTCTGGTTATTTATCCAAAGAAATCCAAAACACTACTTTGAGGGGATGTGTGCATCCATATGTTCTTTACAGCATTGTTTACAATGGCCATGATGTGCAGGCAGTCTGGGTGACTGTCAATCTATGAGTGGACAAAGAGGAGTGGTACATACACCCAATGGAATATTGCTCAGCCATGAAAGAGAATAGGTTACTGCCATCTGCAGTGGCATGGATGAACTTGGAGGGTATTTTGCTGAGTGGAGTGTCAGACAGAGACAGATACTATGTGATTTTGTATATGTGGAATCTAACAATGAAATAAACAAGCAAACAACACAGAAACAAACTCATAGATACAGAGAACATTTTGATGGTTTCCAGATGGGAGGGGCGTTGGGGATTAGTGAAAAGGGGAAAATAATTAAGAAAATAAAAAGAATAAAAAAATGAAAATAAAATCCATATCCAGAACACTTCTTTCCCCAGGCTTTTGTGAGCTTTAGATCACTGTCTTACATTTAGTTCAAGTTGTGATTTTCAATTATTTTCCCCAAAGTAAAATTTATTTTAAACCACCACCTTTCTTAGTAGAAAATTATTAAAGAAACATAAGCCATTTTCACATGTTGGCACTATTCTTATTACTTTTATTTCATATGTTTGGAAGTTTGGACTTTTCACCATCCAGGATACGGCTAATGGATTCTTTTTTCCTCCTTTTTTGGGGTGCTAGTGGTGTTGGTAAATTGTTTCAATTTGTTTTTTGTTTACTTTCATTACTTTTCTGTTTTGGTTAATTTTGTTTATTGAAAAAGCTTTATTATTTACCTCTAACTTGAGACTGTGAATCACAGAGATCAAAACCAGCAGGAAAATTGATGTGTCATTTAGAAAGAATTGTTAAAGAAATCATCTCTCATTATGTTCAATATATTTTTAACCAAACACATGATATAAACATGTTTTTAAACTTTTAAAAAATGTTTATACTTATGCTTTTATATCTATGTAACATTAACTTGTAACTGAGATTGTATATATATATATATATATATATATATATATATATATATATATGTGTGTGTGTGTGTGTATATGTATATATAGACATATATATATATATTGCATACATATACATGTATATATATGTGTGTGTGTGTGTGTGTGTATATATATATATATATATATATATATATATAATCTGATAAAAGCTGTAGTAAAACAAAGAAAACAAATCCAGTAATACTGAATGAAAAAAACATGCATCACTCCCGAATAGTGAGCATCTTTATTTTGCATTTGTTTTACCAACCCATATATACCATAAATTTTAACTTTCCCTTCATTTCTCATATAACAAAAATGGTATTGGCCTGAATGAGGAGGCCTGGGGTTAGTCACTATCCCACTAATGCACTGTTCTCCCTTGGATAGTCATCTATTCTCTTTGTGTTTCACTTTCCTATTTTGTAAAATTGGTACATTGACACAGGGTCAAAATATCTCTCAGAGTTCTTAAACTAATAAGAGCTTTTCCATCTGTCTCCTTCTCCCTCTAGAGTACCCTCATCACTGTGGCCCTCCAGGACTCCTCTGTCTAAATTGGCCTCTACTATAAACTCATACTCTTATCAATCTGATTTCTGTTCTTTTATCACTCTCTAAAAACATCTTGTTTATTTACTTGTTCACTGTTTGTCTTTCTACCATAAGACTGTAAGTTTCCAGGGGCATGGGTAAAGTATGCCTTATTAACCAATATATCACCAGCATCTAGAACTGCACACAGCAGACACTTAACAAATATATGTAAACAAATAGATGAATGAGACAAAAGACATGAAAGCACTTTGGGAAAGTTAAAATATCTATAGAAATATTTTTTTTCAAGAGTTATAACAAAAGTAGTGTTTTTCACCTGAATCAACTATAACCGTTGTCACCTCTGCTATTGACACAAATTTAAATATTTTAACACATACCACAAATATGGTTCCAATTCTGATTCTGGCATCAGAAATATTTTCTTACATATGCATAAAAATTACACACAAAAGATTTTTTGTGTCTCTTTCAAAATATTTCTTTCCCTACAAGGAGAAACTTTCTACATTATGTGGACAAGTTCCCTTTGATGAATAATACAAGATCAGACAGCGGACACCTACTTCTCTTTCCTTGGTGCTATGGTTCACCTAATACACTCTCATTCTTTCTTCTTTACAATGATATACCATTGCCACTGGCCTTCTAAATGCTCCTTTAATTTCTTCCTCCTGCTGCACTGCGTGATTTTTATGGGTATGAACAAAGAAATACTAGTCCATTTCAATCAGCAGTAAATCTCGCTTTTGCCCTTGTTGCTGCTTAACTGTACTTTTAGTCTTATTTTCTGAAGATGATTAATTCAAGTGGAAAGGTACTATATTGCAACATCCTTGGATTCTACTTCTTTCTGACTAACTGCTGTGTGGGTGCAACTCATATGCACTGAACTTGGCCAAGACTTTGACACTTTCCTTGTAGGTTTAGCCCAAACCAGTAGTAGAGAGTCCACGAAACTGACAGTTCCAACACATGGGATCTCCCCAGATTCTGATATTGCCTTTTCTCATTAACTCGCATAAATTATTTTGCTCTTCAGCCAGTTTCATTACCTGTAGTATGAGAATGGAAATTAAGAAAAGTCTATAGTTTCCTATGAACTTCATAGACTACAGTTTGATATATGATGTTGCCTAGAAACTTCTTTCAAGACTCAGATTATCTATCTTCAAAGTGGAGACAAAAAATAATTATAGTATTCCTCATAGATACAAAAACAAAACACAAGAATTATTTCTTTATTTTAATGTATGAAAAATAGGTATTTATAAGAGAGCTTAATTAACTAAGAGACAGTTTGGTCAACTGAGATTGAAAATGCAATGTGATGTACTGAAGGCTAGAGTGTCAATCTAAGAATCAAACATTTCTTGTGTCATTTATAGCTTTGTCAAATGATTGCTTTATGACCTGAGAGCAATAATTTAAAGTTTTTGGCCTCATTTTCTTATCTGTAGTTTGAGATAGTTTCTGGGATTAAAAGCATGGTAATCACTAGCAGAGTCTTAAATCAGATAAGTTTTCTCTTTCACACAAGAAGTAGGTGAAGAGGCTACCATAGGAGATTAACATGTGGACCCTACAAAACTGATCTATCATATAGATGCCTAGTTCCAAAAGAAAAAGAAAGAACTAATCCTTTGTAAGGTATTCACAAAGTACAGATGATGTCACATAGATGAGGGCATCCAGCGTTTCCTTGTGTTAAGGCACCCAACTGAAACTCAGCTACCTTGAGAAGTAATATAGATGGATGCAGAAATATGCAGAATAGAAACTGCACTCTTCATATTAGTGATGTTTTTATATGGGGAAAGGGGAAATATTTTTTTCCTTTATATAATGATGGAGTTAACATGGCTGGTTAGGGACCAAATTTTGAAGAACACGTCTTTTTGATGCTCTTTATTTTATTAAAATGACCCTTTTTTCTTTACTAAATCCTCTGCTTTCAAGAAGATCATCACGCTTATTTGCCCCAAACAGTGACAATCCCGTCATGGATGCCTATGTGCCAAATTCCATTAAGTCCTGGCTTATCACTTAAGACAATTCTTCTAATGGATTAATTGACCAATAAAATAAATAAGTTTTTTTCTTGGGGGTGGGGAGGCAGAGAGGAAGCTTCTCAAAATATCCTACAAGGGTGAATGATGCTGTAATGGAGGGAGGTACTAGGATGTGCCTTTAAAAAGCAATGAGCAATTCCATATGACCCAGCAATCCCTCTCCTGGGTATCTACCCAAAAAATCTGAAAACATTTAGAGATAAAGACACGTGTGCTCCAATGTTCATTGCAGCTTTGTTTACTGTGGCCAAGACATGGAAACAACCAAAATGTCCTTCGATAGATGAATGGATAAAGAAGTTGTGGTATATATACACAATGGAATACTATTCGGCAGTAAGAAAAGATGATATAGGAACATTTGTGACAACATGGATGGATCTTGAGAGAGTAATGCTGAGTGAAACAAGTCAGACAGAAAAAGCAGAGAACCATGTGATTTCACTGATATGTGGTATATAAACCAAAAACAACAAAAGAACAAGACAAACAAATGAGAAACAGAAACTCATAGACACAGACAATAGTTTAGTGGTTGCCAGAGGGTAAGGGGGGCGGTGGGTGGGGGGTGGGAGATGAGGGTAAGGGGGATCGAATATATGGTGATGGAAGGAGAACTGACTCTGGGTGATGAACACACAATGGGATTTACAGATGATGTAATACAGAATTGTACACCTGAAATCTATGTAATTTTACTAACAATTGTCACCCCAATAAATTTAATTTAAAAAAAAAAAAAAAAAGCAATGAGCATTGGTTGTTGTCCTGCCTGTGACATTTCTGTCCTGGGATTACTCTTCTTAATAAAGTAGACAGGCATTTTGAATTGCGTTCTTGTGTACTTTAAAAACCAAACCAAACCAAAAACAACAACAACAACAACAACAAAACAAAAAAAAAAATCCTTCAATTCAGCCTGGCTTATATTATATTCTCATCAATACGCTACACATCACTCTGACAATTTCTTGTGGCTGTCAGGCCGAAGTTAGCTGGAAAAGGTTCTCATGATATGTGCTCCTACATTCTGAATTCTTTAATAGTTTATTATAGGGCCATCTCAGTACTGGTTTTCAAACAGGAAAATCTTTTTTTTTGTTGCTTCAAAGATAGGGGGACAGTAAGGTTAATTCCAGGGTAATAGAAATATTAATAAACAGTAATAGGCAAAGTAGTGGTAACCAACATGGAAATAGAAATAATGACAAGAAAAGAAAGAATAACAATAAAAATGCCTAAAGACAAACTTTGCATAATGAAAGATATAACGGAGGTTTTTATGCTACTACAGCTTCTAGGATTCCATCTGTGGGCCCCAAGATTAGTGGGCCCAGGGTGAGCCCATTTTTCATAGGTTATAGAAGTTCTCTGAGTGGCTCAAGTTTCCTGCTGTAGCCCATGTTGCATAAACTATGACAACCATGGATGGGATGAAATGAGGAGCTACGTAAGGCAGTAGTATAGGTTCTGAAATGACTCTTTCACAACTCCTGCATTTCAGAGTATTCAGAAATCAAAATAATTAATTTATGTAGCACCTACTTCTTCCTCTTCGTATCTCTGATTGCCTAAAATAACATAAAATGATAACCTCTAATGCATTTCTAGTGCAGAGAAGTTTAGACCATGGTTTACACAAAAAGCAGTAGATAAATGCATATCCATTAAGCTTTTAACACAAAATAGACAAGTGCTATAAGGAATGGTCCATATAGTGAAACAGGACAGGACAATAACCTTAATCCAGTGTGCTATGAGAAGAATCTCTGGATAGCAGTATTATTGGCAGTTGGACTACTGGAAGATTGCTGTGGAAAGGGACACTAGGTGAGAATATGTAAACTAGGAAAAGAAAAAAAAATCCATTAGCAGGGCTACAGAACCCAGAAACAGAGCACATTTAAAGATAGGCATGTAGGCATTTCTATATGAGTGTCTATTGATGCATTTTTTTAAAAGAAAATAATCAGTACAGTATATAAAGGATGGATGTTCAATGTTTATTTTTCTTTCTAGATAGTGAAGTAAATTACTAACATTGAAATTTTAATTCTACACAAAAGTTTACATTTTTTCCATTGACTAAGTTGAAAAAATTCTGATTAAAACAGAAGCAAAAAGAAAAACTGAGCAGAAAGAAAAGAAAAATACCCTGTTCTTCATTAAAACTTGTCCTTAGTTGATAAAATCCCAAGAACTATAATCTATTTGATGGGATGCAGGGAGGGAACAGCATCCATCCAATTCATATAAACTAGAAGGAGAAGTCTAACAAACAAAATATTGACTATCCTTTCAAATAGCTCAATTGGGAAATAATGATTAGTGTCAAACATAATATCACAAGGTCAGTAACCTTTCAGCTCACAGTGCAATATTTTACTGTGTTTGTCCCAGAAATCAGTTACCATAGACTCTACCATTTATCATGTACATCATTTGGACTTTCTGAATGTAGGAATAGTCGATCTTAACCATTCTACAACTACTAGAAGTTGAAGGTCATGCCATATGTCATTGAAAAGAGAATTTCCTTTGAACTGGCAATAAACTTTTGACTTTGACCTGTAACTTTAGTGCCATAAAGTAAACTGTTTTCCATCTTTGTAATTTACATAGAAAACATGTCTACTTTATTCTAGTATACTGTCTCACATCTCTGTGAGAATACTGTCCATTTGAAGGGAAGTATTCAAGTAGCAATATTTACTTACTGCTAAAATTTACTTGCTTCCAAAGGATAGAGTTCTTGAACAATTTCTCTTATTTTCTCTACTGCATGCTTGATAGCTAGAGAAACAAAAAGGGGTAGACATCAATAAATTACATAATCTAGGAAGCCATAAACATGATATAGTTGAGAACTGAAAATACTGCTTTTTACATCTGTAAATATTTAAGACCCACACTTCAAAACCGGTGTCAATTGTTATTTTTTCTCTGCATGTGATTTGTTGAAGGGAAAAAAAAGAGGAAGAACTCTGGTTAAATACTCTACTGCATTTAATATATTTAATATCTCAAATAATACTGTCACAGTTACACAGTTTACAAGCTGGATTTTGTCTGACAAATGCTCTGTAAGAAAAATGCAAAGTACTCATATACTCCCCCAATAATGATAAATCTACGGTAACATTTTGTTTAGTTCCAAAGCCATCTTCCAGATTTTGTCTCTCATTTCATTTCCTGTCGTATAATGTAGATGCAATATTTGTATTTTTTATTGGAAAAGAGGTAGGACATTTCTAAAGGCTGAGCACTTTGAGTAAGCAAGGCACCATGAAGAACCTCTGTCTTTTATCAACTTAAATGTACAAGTCTCCCAGAGAGTAGCGTAGCAGAAAGGTAAAAATAGAATACAGTCTTCCTTATATGAATATATGTATACTTTGATTACTTGTATTTTACAAACAGTGATTTGAATCTCACAAGTGGTTATTGCAATCTCTCTCCCTCTATAGATAGATAGACAGACAGACAGACAGACAGACAGACAGACAGATAGATGATAGATAGATAGATAGATAGATAGATAGATAGATAGATAGATAGATAGATAGACAGACATAGATATATATAGAGAAAGAGAAATATCTCCATCCCCATATATGTCATATATTTAATGATGAAAATACCTTTATTGTTTCATCTTTCACTTATTTCCTCCTCTTCAATGTGGTTATCATCTTCCTATAGGCAAGAAAAACATTGTAATCATCTTGGTGCATTAATGCTTGTCCCATTGGTTACTAGGTAAATGCTTGCTGGATATTGGTAAGGAAGGAAAAGTGAAATTGTGTATGTCTAGTATTTAGTAATCATGCAGTACTTCATTTTAGTTTTCTTAAAACTTTCCTCTTCCTGTTGCAAAGAGCTTGCTGTTTTTCAGTGCGCCATGTTTGGGTTTCAAAGTTGGCTCCTACACTTACTAATTATGAGGTAGGCAAAACACTTAATTAACCATTTGTGACTCATGTTCCCACATGTAAAATGAATATAATAATTAGACCTACCAGATATGGTTATTGGGAAGATTATTTAGGTTTATATAAGTAAAGTAGCTTGAAAACTGCCTGGTATATAGTAAGCACTAGTAAGGGTTTACTATGATGATTATTAGTATCTCCTAGTCTATTTATCTGAAAATAGGAATAATAATAATACCTATTTCATAGATTTATTAGCACTAAATAGACAATAAATGTAAAGAAACTAACAATTTTCTGGTAGACTGGATGTGGGACATGAGGAAGAAAAAAAAGGAGTCAGGAATGACTATAAGGTTTGTCACCTGAGCAACTGAAAGGAAGAAGTTGCCATTAACTGAGATGGGAAAACTAGGAAGAACACTTTTAGTGAGAGCAATTCAAGAGGTCAACATTGGGAATTTGAAGTTGGAAATTCTATTAACTATCTGAATGTGTATTTTGGGCAAGCACCTGAATATAGAACAGGAAAGAAAGAATACAATTCAGTAATTTCAAAATGAAAGTACTAATTCATGGAGCCTATACTGAGTTAACTGAACCAACTGATTATATATATATATATATATATATATATATATATATATATATATATATTCAGTGGTTTCTAATTTATTAGATATTTGAGACCTTTTTAGAGGCTGATGATAGACACATGAATACATACACACAAAATGTGCATATATTTAAATTTGTATGCTTGGTAATTTGATTTTATCCACATAAGCCATAAAGACACTGTTGACAAAATGACAGTCTTCTCATTCTAATTTTTCATGCAAAATAACACTCACTTTCTGAAAAACAATTTCAGCAAATTGCACAAATAAAATCAAATATAAACTTTATTTCCACATAAAAGTTAATTTTAATAGACAGCTGTTGTTGTTTAGCTTAAGTGAGAAGCTACAATTATGTATGGCACATTAATTTATTTAGCTAATAAATGATTTCAGATTTTTTATTTTGATGGTAGCAAGGTTTTAAAACCAAAATTCACATAAATATACTTTAGCAAATGATATCAGTTTTCATAGTTCATTTCACAATATACTTATAGAATTCTGTCAAGGAGTAACTGCATTTTCCAAGAATCTAAGTTGAATTGCTACAAATATCTTTGTCTTCAAAACCATGAGGTCATTTGGTAAAGTCTGTATCAACCCTTGCAAAATTGTATTTCATCACTGAAACTTTGACATAATTATCTATCTTATACCTCCTCTCCCAAAAAGCAGTATTTTCAGTTCTCAACTATATCGTGTTTATGGCTTGGCCAAAATATTTCTAATTGTAGCATCATTATTAATGATAAATAAAAGAATTTGAGCATATCTATTTTCCCATTACTAAAGTCAACTTATTATCCAGGCTATCTAACCAGTGAATAAATGTAGTACTATAAAACTGTTCTGAATCAGTTGTAGCATTGAACAATAGAAAAGGAAATTAAGAATATAATTCATTTATAATAGCATAAAAGGAATAAAATACATAGGGAAAAAATTAACAAAAGAGGTATAAAACTTGTGCTCTGAAAACTAAAAAACATTATTGAGAGCAATTACAAACCTAAATAAATAGAAAGACATTTCATGATCCTAAATCAAAAAGACTTAATATGGTTAAGATGGGAATACTTTCCAAATTTATCTACAGATTTAGAGCAAGTCACATAAAAATCCCAGTTAGCTTTTCTGCAGAATTTACAATCTAATGCTAAAATTCATATGGAAATTCCAGGGATATAGGATATGTAAAATAATGAATACCGTTTTAAAATTATTGCTTTAAGAGGTTATCTTTTAATCAGTGAGAAAAAGAAAAGAGTCACAAAGTACATCTATATCATCTTTTGTATTTATCTACCTATTTACCTTTACTCATGCTCTTTATTTTTTTTTGTGTGTGTGTGTGTGTGTGTGTGTGTGTGTGTATGTGTGTGTTCAAATCAAGTTAAGTGCTTAGTTTTGTTTCATTTCATCTTAAATGACACCCTTAGTATTTCTTGTAGGGCAGTTCTTTTAATGACTAATATTCTTAGCTTTGTTTATGGGAATGATTTAATTTCTCCTTTATTTACTTAAAGCTTGTTTTGCTGGATATAGAATTCCTGGTTAACCACCTTTTTCTTTCAACATGTTAAACAGGTCATTCCACTGCCTTTGAGCCTCCATGGTTTCTGATGAGATACCAAATGTTAATCTTATTAAGGATAATCCCAAGTGATGGATCATTTTTCTCTTTCTGCTTTCAAGCTCCTCTCTTTTTCTTTAGTTTCAACAGTTTGATTAGGATGTGTTTAGGTGTGAATCACTGTGTTTATCCTATTTGGAGGTCTTTGCACTTTTTGGATATATTAATTAAAGATTTTCATCAAATTTGAGGATTTCTTCATCCCTATCTCTTCAAATACTCTTTCTGTTCCTTTCATTTGCTTCTGGAACTCCCATTATATGCCTACATGTCTCTGAGATTCTTCTTCTCCTTCTTCTCCTTTGTTTCAGACTCAATAATCTCAATTGATCTATTTTCAAGTTCACTCATTTTTCTGCCAACTAAAATTAATTCCTAAGTCCCTCTATTAGATTTTTCATTTTAGGTATTGTATTTCTCAACTTCAAAATTTCCATTGAGTTTTTTATTATATAATTTGTTTCCTTATTGATATTCTCTATTTGTTGATACATCATTCTCAGACTTTCCTTTAATTTTTTAAGATATTATTTCCTCTAGTTCTTTTAACATTATCTATAATATGTTAACATCTTTCTAAAATTCAATATCTGGGCTTACTCAGGAATAGTTTCTATTGACTACTTTTTTCCATGTGCATAGGCCATAATTATGTTTCTTTGCACATCTTGTACTTTCTCTGTTGAAAACTAGACATTTTAAATAATATAATGTGGCAACTCTGGATATTAGATGCCTACCTCCCAGGGTTTGCTGTTATTGTTGTTTGTTTGCTCAGTGACTACTATGGACTAATTCTGCAAATTCTGTGTACTCTATCATGTGTGGTCAGTGAAATCTTTGTTTGGTTAGCTCTGTAGTCAACTAATTGTTGGACAGAGATTTTGTTAAATTTCATGAACTCATCAGTCTTCCACCATCTTCCAAGGGGATCTTTATAAATTTGGGGCACACTTTCAACCCTCCGGCAGGAAAATTACAACTCCACCTTAGCCTTCACTTCTGCTGGCACAGAGCCTCTAGATAAGCGAGAGGTAAGAGATTGGCATCTTGTCAGTCTTCCCTGGACATACACATATACTCATACATGTTAGTGACTTTCTAAATTCCCAAAATATGTAAGACCTTTACAAAGCTCTTTGTGGACATCTCATTCTTCCATATTCTTGGTGGGATTTTTGATCAGTTGTTTCTTGGGCCTAACTGGTATTGCAGCATCAAGGAGCAGTGATGTTAAACAATTGTCATTGCTTTTTTTTCTTTTTTTTTTTAAATAAATGCCTTGGGTACACACAAAGGGAACTCTAAGTCCTGAGGATGGAACTTTTCATCAAACTGACAGACAGATCAAATAGTGAAAAATCTCTGGGGATAAGATTTTTGGGGAGCTCCAAACATTCTGCCTCCTTATGTAGTGAACAGGCTGCTGGTTTTCAGACATTGTAGTTTTGAGGCTGTTGGTTATCAAGGCTACTGTGGATAGTGGAAAGGGACATGGAGTAGTGCACCTATAAAGCTAACTGTTCTTACAGTGATTTAGCTGGTTGGTTTTTCTGTTTTATTTTTTGTTTTGTTTTATTTGAATAAACATGTCTCAAATATTTACCAGCATTTAATTTACAGAATTATGAAAAAGTTGATTTTAACCATTTTCCCAGTGTTTTCTTTGATTTTTTGGAGGAGCAGATTATTGGAGGTCCTTATCCCACCATTCTGGAAGAGATTTTCATAAACTTCTGTGAGAAAATTATCAGCATGGCTTATTCAAAGATCACATGGATTACAGAACATGCTCACCTAAGTCATTAGCAACTAGAGATCAAACCATTCCAGTGTTATGTTTCTCAGTTTTACCATATTAATTATTTATTTATTTTACCTTTAATTTAGTTTTCACTTCTTGCAATTTTTTTAAAAAGTATTTTTAATCTCTTTTTATAGTGGGCAAAAAGAAATACAGAAGTGGAAGAAGTAATAATGGAAAATGATATAACCCAAAATATAGATAAATAATAAAATTCAAATGTTAAAATATTTTTCAAATATTTTAAAGAAAATTTTTATTATAAAGGCTTTACCAGCTAAATAGTTCAGATAAAATGTTTATTCTTTGTAATCATGTACTATATTGTGAACAGATTATGAACTTACTTTCTTTTTAAAATATACACACCTTTGTGTTTTTCCTGAATTTTATAATCCTATAAAATACAAGTATTTTCCATTAAAAAAAATAGTAGCAAAGCACAGGTAGAATGACAATAATTATGTTTAAGATTATTTAAAATAAGGTAATACAAAAGTTCCACACTAACGCAAAATAATAATGGGGCAATCTAGACAGAGAGTGTGGAGAATGAGGGTATATGGAAACTGCACTTTCCATTCAGTTCTTATGTAAATCTAAAACTGTTTCAAATATAGTCTATTAATTTTTAAATGAGGTAATAGATATTTCTGTTAGACTTTTTACGTAAAACAAAAACCATCTATAGCAAGGAAATAAATAGTAGATTTCTCCAAAAAATGTTTGTTTGTTTGTTTGTTTGTTTGTTTGTTTGTTTGGCAGAAAGTAAAATTCTCACACCCTAAATATATTATTTTCCAATCTCTAAAAGATACTATTTTATAGAATGCACTTCTTGAATTATTCTTTAGGGTTCCAGTTAAAATTGGGTCTCTTAAATATATACTCTTTCTGCTCCCTCATACATGTGAACAATGAACAGTAAAGACCTTAATCAGAGTTATATTTATTTTTATATCCTTAGAATTTCACCTTAATGATGTATGTTAATTTCACATAATACTGCATGTCAATCATTACATGACACCACAATTATTTCTCTACTATGGAGACTATACAATTATTTTAAAAATTATAGTCCCCAAAGCATTCTATCAGAGTGTCATAGCTATATTAAAACTTTATGAAGACAGAGCATTTGAGATCTTGCTCCTCAACATAAGTCATCAGTTTAGCTCAAATAAACTCTTATAAAAATTCAAAAAAAAAAAAAACGTTATGAAGAAAGAATAAAGGAAACATAAATCAATCTTATATTTGAATATTAATATAAAAATCCTAAATAAAATAATATCACACTGGTAGTTTACCTAAGAGATGTAAAAATGGTTTCAACATTAGGGAACCAGTGCAATATACTACATTACCAGATCAAGAGAAAAAGCATCACAATTTGCTAACTATAGAAAACAGGCGATGAAATTCAAAACAACACAAGATGCTTGTTGCCATTACTACTGTAAGGTACTATTCTAACTGTTCTAGACAATACAACTAAATAATAAAAATACTTAAGAAGGGTCAATATTTAAAAGGCATAAATTTAAACTGTTATTTGCAGACAACGATGCTAAAAGAAGAAATTCAAAAAGTAAAATTAAAAATTGAAATTTATAAGATATATATTTCAGAGAGAGACATATGTATAATAGCAATATCAAGTCTAATTGGAAATTGATAAAATCCTATTCAAAATCACAAAATAATTAAAGCATGTAAAAAAAGAACTATTCAATTAAGGAAACCTACCATATTCTTTGATAAGAAGACTCAATATTGCAAAGCTGGCCCCAGCTATTCTGTGCACTGTGGCTTGCAACCTCTAATACCCTGATGACACCCACCTCCTGATATTTAGGCCCTTGCATTTTGCCCTCCTCTTGACTGTGGGCTAGACTTAGTTATTCACTTCTAATCAATAGAATATGGCAAAAGTGAGCTTTCATTTCTGAAATTAGGTTATAAAATGACTCTGCTTTCTGTCTTTCACCCTCTCTCTCACTCTGTGCCTGGTTCTGAGGGAAGTCACCAGCCATATTGTAAGCTGACATATAGAAAAGCCCATGGGGCAAGAAACTGAGGGTAGCCTTTTGCCAACAGCTGAAAGAAAATAAAGTCCTCAATCCAACAGACTATGAGGAACTGAATCCTGACACCACCCTGAAAGCGGTGACGCTAGTCTAGCCTTGATATGACTGCAGCCCCCCAGCTGACATCCCGACTGCAGGTTTATGAAAGTCCTGTGGCAGAGGTAACCGGCAAAGCCATGCCAGGACTCCTGACCCACACATACTCTGATAATTGTTTTAATTGAATAAAGTTAGTAATGTAGCTGTTAAATATTGGAGTAATTTGTTATATAGCAATAGATGACTAATATAGATTTCAATACAAATACAACAAAACCATTTATGGCATTTAAAAAGCTCATGTTAAATTCCCTTTAGAAAATGAATTATTATAACAATTTTTATGAAGAACGGCAATGAGGAAAAAAAAATTTTTCCTTATCTTGTATTGTAAAAGTACAACCATTAAAATGGGATGTCTCTTAATTTAGAAATAGACACAGATCAAACAGTATGGAGGTATCTCAAAAATCTGAAAATGGAACTACCTTATGATCCAGCAATTCCACTCCTAGGTATCTATCCAGAGAAATCCAAAACTCTAATTCAAAAATCTTTATGTACTCCTATGTTTATTGAAGCACTATGCACAATAGCCAAGACATGGAAACAACCGAAATGCCCATCGGTAGATGACTGGATTAAGAAACTGTGGTACATTTATACAATGGAGTATTACATAGCCATAAAGAAGAAAGAAATCTTACCATTTGCAACAACATGGATGGACCTAGAGAACATCATGTTAAGTGAAATAAGTCAGACAGAGAAAGACAAATACCATATGATCTCACTTATATGTGGAATCTAAAGAAAAGAATAAGTGAATGAACTAATCAGAAACAGTTTTGGAGACAGAGGAAAAACTGAGGGTTGCTAGATGGGAGAGAGGGGTGGGGATGGGGAGAAGGTGAGGGGATTAGAAAACAGTCAGTAACCACAAGATGGCCACAGGGTTTTGAAATTAATTTGGGGAATGTAATCAATAATGTTGTAAAGATTTTGTAGGGTATCCGATGGACACATGTCCCATTTGGGAGACCACCATGATGTAAATGCCTGATCACTGCATTGTACACCTGAAGCTGAACAATCAATGCCAACTATAATTTTATATATATATGTATATACACACACACACACACACACACACACACACACACACATATATACATATACATATATATATATGTATATGTATATACTTACAAGAAGCGGAGTACAGCATTAGGAATAGAGACAGTGGAAATGTAATGGCTCAGTGTGATGTCAGAGGGATAGTGGATGGGGGGAGGGGGGTTCACACAGTGTGAGGGATATAAATCATAAACGTCTAAGTATTAGTTTGTCTTGTGTACCTAAAAGTAATAAAAAAAAAAAAAAAGAAAAAAAGAAATAGACACAGATCAATGGAAGAAAATAAAGAGTTCAAAAACAAAGGATATATATGTAGGGATAAAGGGAACATTTGAAATCAGGGAAAATGATAGATAAATCAAACAATATCTTCAGGGTTCAGGGTAAATGAGTTTCCTCTTGAAAGGTGAATTAAAGTGCTAAAAGTTTTTTGTTTTGTTTTTTATAAAAGAAGATTATGTTTTTTTGTTTGTTTGTTTTTGTTTTTTAGGTAGTGAAGACATCCTTTCTAAATAAGACCAAAAACCAAAAGACATAATAGAAAGATTGATTTATTTGACTGCATAGATATTCAAATCTCCTTTATGATTAAATATACTATTAACAGACTTAAGACAGGAAGGCCAACCTGTGAGAAAATGTTTGGAAAATATGTAATAAAGAAAGGGGAATATGCATAATATAGAAATTTATTTTACAAAAAATAAGGAAAAGAAAACTGCATAGAAACCAATTTCTATACTATATGTACGTATGTATGTATGTACATTGTCGCGGCCAGCGCAACACGGGCAGTGAGAGAACAAGAAGGGGCGGCGAAGGGTTAAGAAAGAAACAGAAATCAAGAAAGTTTTGAAACAGGGGCCAAGGGTTTCAGAGCCTCAAAGGACTGAGAGCCCCGAATCAGTCCACCTTGTGGCTTTTATTGATGCACATACAAGGAAGCAGCATTGTTTTTACTAGGGTCTGTGAGTATCATACACCATACCAGAAAACTGGTTCAAACCAATCACCCTTGCCTGTTGAAAGTCCCGTGATGTATAAATAATTATTGTCTGTACCTTCCTAGGGGACAAAACCTTTATGTTGAAACCTTACTGAGATGGAGAACTGATGTTATCACATCTGGAACCACTTCCCAAGCAGGTAGTGGGAAGGAATGTAGCCACAGAGGCAGAAGCTCTCCTTAGACGGGGGAAAATGGGGGGCTGTGCCCACCTCTATCAACCTCATGAGTTCTCCTGGTGGTCCCCACACAACTGTGCCTGTCTTAGATTTTTTCTTTGTTGAGGAATCTTACCGGTCATTGGCTAGCCAGCCATCTTTTGGGGCCAAACAAGGAGATGGCATAAACGTGAAGCAATGTCCCTGAAAGGAATAGTCTCACAGACTCTTCTTTCTTTTTAGGGGTAGGTACGAGGGGACTAGTAGGCAGGCAGCTGCATGACAACAACATTACATGTAGATCGTGTAAGTGTGTATACAGTCAATCCTCATTATTCACAATTCTATATTTGAGAATTCTCTCATTCCCTGGAATTTATCTGGAAGCTCAAAATAAAAAATCAGTCATTCATGGACATGCACAAACCTGTGAAAAATTTGCGTGGCCCTATTGCACGTTCCTTGCTGAGGTCAAACAAAGCAGTGTTTGCCTTCTTCTTTCAGCTCTCAGGCCGCCATGAGCAGAGGATGCAGATTGCAGTGGGCAGTACAAGAAGCTCCAGCTTTGGAACCAGTAGGGCAGTTTGGATCTCCCAACTCTAGCACCTGTTAGTGGGGGGGGGAGGGGCCCTCAGGCAAGTCACGTAACACTTCTGAATCACGTTTTCTCTTTTGCAAAATAAAGAAAATAGAATTTACCAGGATGAATAGTTTCTTTTTGGATTTAAAATTATAAACTATGTGAGATTATGTGTATGTGTACAATAAACATGTAAAAATGCTCAACTTCGTCAGTAATAATGGAATGCATGTTAAAATAATGAAACATTTTACCAAAAACTTAACAAACAATAAATGTTGATAATGTAAAGTTTTGATGAGGATGGGAAAGAAGTAATAATCTTACCAAGTGCTGCGGGGAGGGATACAAACTAGTACAAACCTGATAGAGATAATTTTTGCAATATCTATAATACCAATCAGTTACTTAGAAAACTGTCTCACAGATACAAGGATTTCTTTAGATTGTAAACAAGAATTTTAAATAATCCAAATGTCTATCAGTAAGGAAATGTTTTAAAATACTTAGTGTCATCCACACTCAAAAATAGTATTTAAAAGTAGGAAAATAAAAGACATCTATATCAAAGTATTGATGTCTATTTTATTTCTAGTAAAAATAAAACAAATTATATGTGGAATACACACACACACACAATGTATACTTTCTTTACGTCATATGCACACACACACATACTATATACAGCTATAGATAAAGATATAGTTATGTAAATATATAGAAAAAGGCCTTGAAGAATACTCTCCCAAATTGTTTAGTTATCTAAACAATACAGAATAGTGGAATCTTATTTCAGGAGGATGGGGTAAGTGGGTGACATCAAAGATTTATTGTTTTTGTTGCTAATTTAGTACTATTTTTTTGTTGTTGTATTTAGTACTATTTGTTTTTATTGTTGTATTTAGTACTATTATTCTAAAACATTTTCATTGCTTTAAAAGGAGCATGTATTCTTGTATTACTTTGATAATTTAAGTTTTGCCATTTACAATTCTAAATTTTCACCCAATTAAACATGTCATAATTTTTAGTTTTCTTTTAACTTCTTAGCCTTAGCCTAGATATATGTCTTTTTAATTTTCCTATCCTTATCTCGATTGCCTAGTTAGTATAAAAGTGGCTACATTTTAATGGAAGTGAATTGGTTTGCTTTTCTTTATTTAAAAGAAAAAAAAAATCCCACAAAATCTAGTACATACTAACCTGTTCAAAATTTCCTAAATAGACATAACAGAATTCATTTTTCTAAAAACTGGGAACACCTTTCATTTGTTTAAAAATACTTTACTAACCATTGTCATCCCAATAAATTTTAATTAAAAAAAATAGGCATCTGACAACTCTGTTCAAATTTAAGCAAAACTTAAAACTGATATGGTTTACTCAGAGGATATAAATTATACCATTAGAAATGGCATTGGCTCTGTTTTTCCCTATGAAACAAAATATCATAGGTGACAACAGAAAACATCTTATTTTGCAAGCCCCAAAGTGACTGTTACATGTGTATAAAAGATCATTTAATTCATTCTTAATGATTTGAATCTTTTCTCAGGGTCAAAGGCATCTTTTATATCAACTTGCTTTTACAAATTAATGTTTTGAAGGAAACAGTAAAAGTCAAGTTGCTTGGGAATATATATTAAATTATATGCTAGTTAATAGTGTTAGAGAGATGGCTTAAAAATAAATTGCCCATAATACCTTTTAATAAAGGAGCAAAATGTACTTTTTTATTCTGTGTTAAAAGCAGATGTCTATTTGGCACTGTTTGGAATCCGATTTGCCATGTATATTTTGATTAATATTATGCTGGGTAATCTGCTCTACGTGGTCTAGGTTCAGTAACCTCAATGTAAAATAATGAGCCTTCAAGAATAAAAAATATGCTCACTGTAAAGTTGCATATTCTGAGAAACAGTGAACATATTCAAATGAAAAGAAAAAAAAATGAGGTTCTCACCCAGTAAATTTGCTCGAAGTGAAACTTACATTTCTCAATTTGTATTTAGCTGTCAGTCTGTGCACTAAAAACTGGACGAGCTATGAACCTTTTGCATATGTTTTCTATAAATACCTTTTCTTCTCTGATTCAACTGCCACAGGACTCTGGAGAAGTAGTGGTCTTAAGGGAGCTTACAGCTACTGGGATGCAGCCAATGGCAGTGAGTTCACACACTAAGTGGCATCTTCAGAAAAGGGCCAGCACTCATATTTTATGAAATATGTAACATGATTTACCCAGGGTTGTCAGAAGAGATGGATTTCAGCCAATGCAAGGTAATAAATAGTAATATGTGCTGCATATATTTGACTTATAACCCTTGGCATTTCGAAACAAAATTCTTTTGAAGAATTCATTTTATACATCATAAACTTCTCTATTGTTTTTCCTGTTTGGACTGTCTTTGTCATCAGACTTCTTATGAAAATATTATTCAAAATTATAAATGAAGCCATATTTTTGAGAATACTCACCTAGGACTTTCTTTCCAGGCAACACTTGAAATAGGAAAGTTAGCAGTGTAGAAAATGGTTGGCTTCATTAAATCAGCACCTAAGGAGGAAAATAGCCCGATAAGTTGTTTGTCTATGATTATGGGAAATTTGTTATTAAGGTTTAATACTATTTTCTCTCGTAAAACACTTAACATCTTCCAGAAACATAGAAAAATAATTTTGATATATTTATTTTTACAAATTTGAAGTGAAATTTAAAGGTTCAGCTAATGCACAGATGCAAATTTTTTATTCAAGGCAGAACATTTTCCAATAAATATAAATATAGCTACTTCCCAGCATAACTTCCTTTGATCAATAGATACTATGTCTTAATGGTCATAGTTCAGGGACCTAATGAATGGTTTACTTTGCTTTCGTCCAATGGATAATTGTTACAAGTTCATTCAGATAGTCACATACAGCTTTGCATTTCAGTTTACATTTCCTTTTTCTCCCTATATACAAACTCACAAATAGTTTTTAGAGATTATCACATAGTATTTATTTATAAGCATCTAATTAATGTTTAGCACAATACTATGTTCATACATAAAATACGTGATTTTAAAATCTACCATCCACATTTCTGTGTGCAAGATCATATATTTTCAAATAACATCCATAAAGAGATTTCAGTATTTGATCATGTTCATAAAACACAAAATAAGTGAAGGAACTGCAACCCCTCCCCCCACACACACACACAATTATTTAGCTGACTACACATACACTTTTCATGTTATATGGACACTGCCGCTGAAATTGTTTCTGATTGTTCACTAGAGATTCTTTTCTGAAGTTTCTCCTGGCATATTCTTTTGAGTTCACAAAGGAAACTTAAAGCTGGCCCCTGTAACAAGACCCCAGAGACTTCACATTTGCAGTAGCTCCTTACATCTCAATAATAGAAAACAAGGCTTGGGAATAGATGTATCTTTTCAATCTTATGAGGAGTGTGAAGGCTACTACTTGAATTATTCATTGAACGGGGGATAGGAAGATTATGTGACCACAGCCCACCTTTGCAACTGAACATTTTAACATCATTATAAAAAAACACACACATGTATTACAGATGGGTTATGGTGCTAAGCCAGGCACTGTGTAAACTGAATTTATTAGAATTACCCTCTATAAGTTTCCAGTTAAGACATAATATCTGTAAGACAGATGATCAACATCTACTTATGTATATTATATAAATAGTCCATAAATATGGTAACCAGAGATGAAAATGTACACATTTTATTTAATTAAAAAGATATGTATCTTTGTTCATTTTTAATATCAGCTTTTCTAGACCAGAAATTAATAGAATGATTTTAATAATTGTGAAAGAAGTCAGAGCAAATAATAAATTTCCATATTCTCCAATCTTAATCAGTTATCAAGCCCCCAAATTTTACACATAATAAGTTATTCTGAATTCCACCACTGTTAAATGAAAAGGTTTTGATATAGGTCAGCAAATTAACTTTGTATAAGCTTCCCTAACTGAAGATAAATTAGGAAGAGGGATTAAAAAGATTGTTCCTGTGTTGACACTCAGGTCGGCTAATGATTTTGCTTTTCCTATTTAGCTAAGTCATGAAATGCTGTTCTTCTTAGAAGGAGAATAGAATCTCTATAGCAGATGCTTTCAAGGATAATTTTATGATTTAATAAGGCTTTTATTTAAGCCTAGTAATTAAGCCAAACTTTTTTTTTTTTTTTTCACTAATTTTGTGTTTGTCACTAAGCTGGGCACTGGAGAAACAGCAGACCAAAGTACAACCTCTGCTTTCAATGAGCTCCTTACCTAATAAACAGAAATTAGTAAAGAAAATCAGTCAAGCACGTAGAAAATTATAAGGATGTGCCCTACATGCTATGAGAGAATTCATAGAAGAACCATCTAGCGCAGACTGAAGATTTACAGATTATATCCCACAGGTCAATCATAAGTTATAGAGATAGAGAAAACAAAAATGGGAGGACTATAGGAGTAAGGCTGAGGAACGGTAGTAATAAGAAGAGCACTACACACAATAAGAACCTTGTGCAAAGTCTAAGAAATACAGGGGAATTTTGACTCTTCTAAGAACTGCTGGTGAGGAAGGGTCAAGGAATGGCAAAATATGGTCGACAAGAAGCCTGTCATGAAGAGGCTTGTATTTAAGGCAAAGAGGTTTAAACTTAAATATAATAAGTAAGGGGAACACGTTAAAGAACACAAAGCAGGAGGGAGAGGTAATCAAATGGTCATTTTAGACAAGTAACTGTGATAGCAGAATAAATTGGAAAGGTTGAAGGATCGCCTAGGAAATCTCAGATGGAAGGATATGGTTTAGGCAGGTAAAGTCTGAGGTTTTTGTTTCTCTTGCCCTTGTTAGGAGGTATTTCTACAGTATGGTAGTCATGTTCCTTTTCCATGTAGTAGCCTACAAAGCATATGCATATCCAACACAAATATTAGCATTTGTCATTTTGACCAACACGATTGGCATAGCCTTGGAAAGAGAGAGCCTTTATAACTGAGAAGGCTGCCCTGTTTCTCATTCCAAATAAAAATATTAGCAAAATTTTACAGTCAACGATAAAGAATAGGAATGTATTGTTAACCTAAATCCTCTACTTATTTATATACATCTATAACTTCAACTCCTAAATATTTCCCTCATCTTCCTTAATGGACAGACAGGCAAGTTTACAAGAATGATAGCAGTGAACAGTAGACATACCCTTTTGCTTGAATTCCACCATTTATTACTTATTTACCAACAATTAGAAGAGCAACCAAATCATCTGCCTAGATTGAATGATGAGTTAGTGTGTAGGGGCCATCTTCAGTAGAAGCATTTCAGTTTTGGCAAAACTATAAAAAAAGACCTAATAAAGTATTTGGAATGTTCCCAGGGTCAAACTGTAGGCTAACATTTGCATTCAATTACCTTCCTTGACTGCTCCCTTGAATCTAAAGCCTGCCTGAAGATGGCTATCACAGAGAAATATAAAAAAGAGGAGTAGCAAGGAACTGGGAACATTATCTTTGGCCTATTTGCATAGTGTCCTTAGTTAAGTTATTTGTAATGTGGGTAATGAATCTTCTCTTGTTTATATGAAAGGTTATCAGGAGTATAACTTTATTTTCAGTAAACCCATAAAAAGGGATTAAAAAAAAACAACTAACATTCAGGATGGAAATAAAATAGTCAGAGAAAAGTATTAAATCTAAATGATTTAGCAGAAAACAACTGAGGAAAAGAATCCTCTATGGATAGATAAATATGTTATTATGTTACCTGATAATTAGAACTTCAGGTTTGTTGGCCCCAAGTGAAGTTAAGAAATTAGAACCATTCTTCTCTCATGTCTACATTTTTTTTTTCTTTTTTGAAATGCTTGGATAGATGATAGCTAGATAGATAGATAGATAGATAGATAGATAGATAGATAGATAGATAGATAGATAGATGATAGATAGATAAACTTAAAAGCCCATAAAATCCAGGTCATTGGAAAATTAATCAATTGTAAGATAGATGTGAAGAAATTATAGAGAATACAGCATGGAGAAAATTTAATTTAGAGAGAAAAGTTATGAGACATGGAAAAAAGAAAGAGATATTTCAAAGTTCATCAAAGAATTCTAGGAAGAAAAGAATACTAGAAAAAGAGAATATATAGAATGTTGAAAAGGAAATAAGAATCATCCAGAAAGACAAACTCTAGACACATGAAGGACAATAATTCTCAAACAGGGAAACTAAAAGTAGATTCATCAGTCAAATACATGGTACAAAAGAGAAAAAGAATATTGTAAAAGTAGTAAGAAAAAAAAATTACCCGTCAGAGATAAATTGAAATCTAACAGCAACAATGAAAGCAGTGGGATATTATATTTAAGTGATAAAATAAATCAGAAAATAATTACATAGTCTAAGAAATTATCTTTCAAAAAAAAGTGAAATGAAGAACATTTTTAGATAAACAAAAACCGAGTTTACTAGAACCAGACCCTCACTAAAGGAATATTAGAAAAAAATCAAGCTAGAAAAAAAGGTGAACACATAGGTAAATCTAAAACAATGTTGATGGCATAAATAATGTCTAATTTAGGAGGTTAAAAACAATAAAAATAGTGCAAAAATCCTCGACAATAATACTATGTAAAATGAAAGAGGATGATTAGAGTTAAAGTATTCTGAACTCTCATTTGAAAGCTAGATTGGATATATTAAAAATCACACAATATGCTGTTTATAAGAACTACTAGTACTGAAAGGTAGAAAATGAAAAAAGGAAAGGGGAAATAATATACCAAAAACCAAAACCAGTAACCATAAATAACATACAAGATCAGACAAATATGTTCACAAACGCATCCTATAAAAAGTGCTACATACCTCATTGCTGAATATAACTATGGTCACCTTTGAAATAGTCCCCTTGGGAAGCTATGCACTGACTCCATCACCTAATCCACCCTTCAAATTTGGAACTCTTTTTCTGGAATGGCCATCAGAGCTGTCATCGTATTATCCTCCATGTCCTGAATGTCATCAAAATGTCTTCCTTTCAATATTTCCTTTATTTTCAGGTAAAGAAAGAAATCATTGGGGGCTAGATCAGGTGAGTAGGGAGGGTGTTCTAATACAGTTATTTGTTTACTGGCTAAAAATTCCCTCACAGACAGTGCAATGTGAGCTGGTGCATTGTCGTGATGCAAGAGCCACGAATCGTTGCCGAAAAGTTCAGGTTGTCTAACTTTTTCACATTGCCTTTTAAGCACTTCCAAAAAGTAAACTTGGTTAACTGTTTGTCCAGTTGGTACAAATTCATAATGAATAATCCCTCTGATATCAAAAGTGGTTAACAACATCACTGCAACAAGTTTGCGAACTTAACTTGTCTGATCTTGTATAACCATTTAATTTCAGACAACATAAACTTTAGGGAAAAATAATTAGTAGAGATAGGGAGAAACTACATAATTGATAATATGTTTTAATTCAACAATGAGAATAATAATTCCAAATGGTATGCACCTTAAAACATAGCTTTAAAATACATAAAGCAAAAATGAATGACTAATGAAAGGATTAAAAAGTCCATAAAAAGCATGGAAGATTTTAACACTACTCTCTCTATATATCTGGCTGAGATTAATAAACTAAGCATCTAACATAGAGAATTTGTAAAAGAATGGCATAATAAACCCAAGGAAAGCAGAAATAAGGAATTAATAAAGATAATATCACAAATTAATATAAAGACAATGGAGAAGATCAAATAAAAAAGTCAAAAGTTATTCCTATAAAAAGACTTCACTAATAATGTTGAGAATCCTCTAGCAAGACTAATCAAGAAGAATAAAACAAAAGGTAACAAATAATATTAGGAATAAAAAAATATAAGCTCAGATGCAATAGAGATTTTTAAATAAATGGATGAATAACTATGTCAATATATTTGAAAATACACAAAAATAGACAGATTTCTAAATAAATTCTGTTACCTAATTAGATCTGAAACAGAATCTAAAGAACTCTATAAACAAAAGGAATAATAATTAGTAATTCAAACTTTTTCTACAAAGAAAGTCACATATAGTTTTATAGAGAAGTTCTATCTAACATTCAAAGGACAGTAATTTCAATCCTACACAAATTTTTCTACAGAACAGGAAAAGCAAGAAGCCTCTCAACTTCATTCTGAGGATGTATCTCCTTAAGACAAAATTAAGCCCTTAAAAAAAAAAATTAAGCCCTTATGACAAAATTAAAGAACATACACATAAAAATGTATTCTAAAGTCTAAAAATGTAAACTGAATGTAAATAGCAACAATTTTTTTCAAAGTAGTAAAAATCATAAACAATCCAAATAGCTATAGACAAGAGAATGGGTAATTTGTCACATATTCATATGATGGAATAAAGGGATATATATGATAAACTCGTAAAAGAAAAGCGAGGGACTACTAAAGTGTAAATTTTAAGACAACAATAATCTCAGTGAAAGAAGGGAATATGATCAGAGAACAAACTAATCTTCAAAGGTATGGCTACTATTTTATTTCTTAAGCTGGTAATGGGTACACATTTATGTTATTTGGAAAACATCAAATATCATATATGACATTTTAAATTTATAGGGTGTCTCATTCTCTAATTAACCACACAATAAAACTAAGTACCTTATTGTTTGTAACAATATCATGCACTTATATTTTAACATTATATTCATTAATGTTATTGTGTCCCATTTCACAACTACATTACAAGCCTGCTTTACTCTACATTCCCTTGGTCAGGTATTAGTCTCTTGGGTATGAAGGTCCTCAATGAATAAGCATCAGTTGATTTACTAATCAGAAGGTGACATGTGATAATATTAAGAATACAGTTGTGCCAGCAAAATCTCTATAGCATTTAACCTAAACTTACATTCTAAAATTTCTTAAGTTGTTAATTAACTGTGCTTAGCATTTCTGTTTTACATATCACTCACTACTTTCTTGCCTAGATTCTGACTTTAATATACCTTTTCATATAAACAACTCCCATCTCCAGAATGACTGTGTCCTGCATAAAACCACATAAGCCCTAAGTAATTAATTTACTGTGGGGCGAAGTACATCAGGTTAGTTTATTCCCTTTCAGGAGCTGTGGACCCAAGAGCCCTTCAGTTTTACAATTTGTAGAGGTATAACAGAGCTTTCAGCTGAACTAATTTAAAAAATAATAATAAAAGAAAGGAAGGAAAAAAATAAGCTTTACTAAAATAACTTCATATTTAATATCTATCACCGTTTCCACTTACAATGGCATTTAAACCACTATTTAGTGCAAACATTTTCCTTCCCTTACTTTATCTTGTAAATGTTTGGAAAATGTTTTCTCTAACTTTTGAAATGCTTTTAATAACAATGATATCAATTTTATTCACTGTTAAGTCCAAAAGAAAAGGAAATGTTTATAAGTACTCTCTCAAATGCTGCCATATAATAGACTATTATTTTCTCTGGCATACTTATGGAATTCAAAAGTCTCTAAAATGAAGATCAACCAAAGATTATGACATAATTATACTGATGAAACTATTAATATTAATACAACTTTTCCCAAGGGACTTGAAAAACATCATATATTTGGATGCTTAATTTATTATCTCAGGATTTTGGGAGTGTTTTATTTATTTTCTTAAAAGTTATATATTCTACTGTTTATATATTCTACTTTATGAAGAATATATAAATCTATTTATTGAAAACATAAATAGATTTATGAATTTTATAATGGTCATAGTGTCCCTGTGATGTCCTCAATAAGTCTTTTAATACTTTTAGGTTTTTTTCTTTATGGACAGAAAGAGAATTTTAAATTAAATGTGACTTACAATAGATAAACCATACTGTACACCTTAAAATAGAATTATTTCAAATATAATCATGCTAGACATGTTTGCTAAATTTACTGTGTCTTATAAACATTGAAATATAGGAATCATTGGCTTTTATTATTATTTGCCTTTTATCAATAATATTTGAATGTGTTTGGAGCATGATATTAACTATTTAAAAATTGCATATAATATAATTGTGCTTTCTAGTCTGTAAGCAAGTAAAAACATTAGAATTGTTTACTGTCTTATTTCTTGTCATCATAACTGCCATGCAGATGGCTTCTTTCTTTCAAGTTGTACACACTCTCTTCTCCAAGATCTTAGTGACTGACTGGTTCATCGTAAGCTTATCAGTGCCTTAAATAGGATGTATCTTATATAAATGAGAATCAATAGCCTACCTCTCTATTTCACAATATGAATTTTAACTCATTCAAAATTTAAGCAGAAATAGAGGTTCATAATAGCTCTAGAGGCTCATAATAGAACTGTACAAATTGTAGTATCATTTTGGTCACTACCCAAATTCTACAGGCCAATTTTTATTACCAAGACAAGTATGTTAACTATGAAACCAACACACGTGGAGAACTGCATGTATAAGTGAACACACATGCAGGTTGAAGGATGTTCTCATTGGTACAGTTTCATGGATGTTTTCTAAGACAGTTCCTAATGAGCAGAGATAGGTAATGTGCCTAAGTGACTTGTCACTGTGTGTGCTGGTTTTACTTCCATCCAGTGACCAGTTTTTACAGTTTGAAGTTAATGAGAGAAAGGGTTCAGTCATGATACGGAATGGTTATTTTTATGATGGTCATGATCAAAGATTACCAACTTCAGCCATGGCCACCCACTTCACAAATGCATGTCATGCTACTTTAAAACAAGACAGGTAAAAGATGTAAGGTCTCAATTTAAATGTTCTTTCCTCAAGAAAGGTAACCTCTTACTCTCTAATCTAAGACTCCTAAGCTACGTACCCAGAGCTTCCTGTTCTGCACCCTTCTTCTCCATTCATAGCACACAAAGCATATAATTGAAATTACTTGTTTAATAGTTACCTTAGATTGGATTTTCTATAAGCGGAGGCTGACATGGGATTCATGATAAGTAGCTTATTAAAAGAGGGCTCTCAGAAGAAACCTGTAAGGGAGTGAGGGAAGAGGACAGGGAAGAGGAGGAAGTTAAGCAAAAGTGTCATTGGGGTGAAGTTCAGCTCCAGCCTCATCCCACAGAGGAGCGGTGAAGCATAAATCATCCCACGGAGTATATCTTGCCTTGAAGTAATGTTATTGGACTTTTACACACAGCATCAGTCAGTCTATGCATACAAGCTGCCTCAAGGCAGTGGAGAGGTCGAGACTTAATTCCCAGTCATCTCCAAGCAAGAGGACTCCAGTATCCTCAGAGCAAAACTTTAGGAAAGATTACAGATGTGAGTCATTACAGCAAAATTCTACTGTGGCAGTTGGGAATAAGCACACTAAACCAATAAAATAGTTCCCAGGGGATCTAGGTAAGGCACTAATGAGCCTGTGGCAACCGCCTTTTTTTCTCTTAAAGTATAGGCTCAATAATGATAGAGGCAGTTTCAGTCTGATATCAAGTACATACAGGAAACTCAAGAAATATTTATATTAAGAGTGGGTAAATAGATGGAACAATAGAATGATTTGGCAGTTAGAAAACCACATTTCCACCTACTTTAAAATTCATTAACATCTTAATAAAAATGAGCCTTGTATTTGGATTGAATGCACTGATATTCAAGTATAACATGTAAGTATAGAGAAAAACCCACCAGATTAAAATACACATCACCTAGTATGGCATCCAAAATTGTTACTATGATTTTCTACTTAATCATTATTTTTCAAAATTTATTCATTCATTTTAGGTCAGGATATAGATGATAGTATTTAACTTACAAATGATTTAGGTAAGTAGAAAGGCAGAGTTCAGAGTCAAGGACTTTCACCTTGTTATGTTAATATATTAGTAAGCCAATGAATTAATGTTGGTTAGTTTATGTGATTAATCTATTACTATCCATTGTCAATGATTTGTGACACATTTTATACTGTTTTTCAGCTAGCTTATGTCATAAACATTTTCATTTTTCTACATTTCCTTCATATTTATAATAATGGATATACATATACATCCATACAAACATGTATGCCTGCACATTCTATTTGATTGTACTATATGTTAGCAAAATATTAAGTAACGATATTAAATGCTTTTATTCATGATTTGCTATTGGTATTAAAGCTACAGTGAACATATTCAAGGATATTTTTGCTTCTGTTTGATTGTGTCTTACATGCCATTGAGTTACGTCTGACTCCTGCTGACCCTACCAATGAGTTATGTCCACAATGTCCTGTCCTCAACAGCCCTGCTCAGCTCCTGCAGACTCATGCCTATGGCTTCTTTCTTGGAGTTAATCCATCTCATTTTTGTTCTTCCTCTTTTCCTGAAGCTACTATTTTCCCCAGCATTATAATCTTATCCAAAGTAATTGCCTTTACAAAATTGGGATTGAATTGGACAAAATTGAGAATGAAAATATAGTATTCAAGTCTAAAGCAACTTAACTTCTCTGCTATATTGCTTTTCAGAAAGTCTGTACTAAATTACTACGTTACCAGTAATGAATGAATATGGCAATATCTTTGCAGTATTACCAGCATTGGATATTTTGGTTTTTGTTTGCTAATTTTACTGTGTAAAAGAGTATCTTAAGATTTTACATTTCTTTGAAGCTGATATTTACTCCATTTATTTGTTAATTTTATTTCCTCTCTTATAAACTATCATAGATTGTTTGCCCATTAATTTATTTGGAATCTTGAATCTTTCTCACAAATTTGAATATACATTATCATTATCATATTGAGAACAATATCTATAACAAAACACAATGTTACATTTTATTTAAGTTTTACTTATTGCTTTCCCAGAGATTAATATGCACACATATTACATCATAATTTCTTGTATTCCAAAGAAGAAAAATGTTATTCTACCATAGAGCTATTAATCATTCTACTCCATTTCTTGCTAACTTTTCTTTCAATTTTCATTTTTAACTATTTAATTCACCTCATATTTATTTTAAATTAAGAGAGTAGGATAGAAATAGCGTTTTCCACAATTGTTCCAAACACACATACAAGAAGTCTGTTTTAATGTTTTTTCCATAAAAAGTTTGCTAGTGTATAACAAGAGTCCGTGTATAATTATTGATACCTCAGATCTTTACCTTCTATGCCACTCAGTTTTTAAACTGTTTCACAAATCGTGTAGTATTTTTTGTACTGATGCTAAATAATATTCCTACTGTATGAAGGGGCAGATCACTTTTTTACTATTTAAGAATCCTACATATTTTCTTCTAAATATACATTTTTAAAGTTTACATTTTACAAAGAATCATAATACCAATTTTGATATAATTACTTAAATTGGAATGCTTTATATTCATTACTTAGAACTTGTATTGTTCATAATATTAAAAAGTCCCTTCCAGGAATAGGTTCTATACCTCAAGTTATTCAAATTTTCACTTAAATCTTCCAATGAAAGGAATATATAGTTCCCATATAACATTTCTCCATATATTAAATCAACTTTATCCCGAAATATTTTATATATTTGTTACTCTGATGAATCGCTCCCTTTTTAAAATTACATTTTCTAGCTGCTGTGAATATAGAAATACAAGAAATTTTATATCTTTATAACTAGATATTTATTCATTTACGATGGATTTACATGGATATTCCAAGTATATAATTATATATGTATACACACAAAAAAATACTCTCCTAGCCAATATTTACTTCTCATCTATTTTTCCTCTATATTTGTATTCTAAAGAAATCCAGGGAACCTTTGAAATCTTGCTCCCAACCATACGTCATCAGTTTGGCTCAGACAAATTCATAAAAATTCTCTACAGGTTTGGGCATTTCTTACATCGACATGTACTTGGCAGAGTAAAGCAGGATTCCAAAGAAGCCCTCCCAAGACCACCCTGTGGACTCAGACCTGGTGCTAGGGACAAGCAAAGGCCCATTGTGCTCCACCCGCGCTTCACATCGAATTGGGTGAACTTGGGTGAGTTACTCCTGGGAATGCAGACGGCCTTGCTTTAAGTAGCAGGCCATCACTTTAACTGAGTTGTTCTTAGAAAATCCTTGAGGTGGGTAAGGGCTGATATAACCCAGGGAAAGGAGGAAAAATGGGTTTCTGTTTTTAATTTTGGTTTATTGGATTCCTTACTGAGATTCTGAACAAAATCTTTGCTGGTTAAATGAGAGACTGAACTCTCTTAAGCTCTAAAAGAGAAAGGACACTTGCTTCCCCAACTCAAATAGACAATGAGGTGACAACTGTTGTTTCAGACACCCAAATCTGAAATGGGTGCCACAAGGCATCCCAGAGAAGTTTGCAGGAGTGTGGGGAGAAGGGCAAAGCACCCGGGAAGAGTTCACCCTAAGACAGGCCCACGCTTTAGAAAGGTTCGAGGTTCAGGCAGCATCTGACAGGCTCTCACTGGCCTTTGCTGAGGTATTCTTAGGTGACTAAGAATCTTTCTGGGGTTGCCTGAGAAAAATTTCTTCTATGTCATAAAGCCATTTTATGGGGATATCCACAGCATTTGGCTCATCCAGAGACATGCACATAATGGCTCGTTTTTCCTAGAAGTTTGTTCAGGCTATACAGATCTCAAAATTAACATGGAAAATTGAGCCTCCCAGGCTGACAAGCCCCGGGACAGTCAGCCTCCCATTAACACTTAAATGGCCAAAATGAGGATACATTGATACTGCTAAATTAATTTTTGCGTGCACAATTAGAAAAACCTGGCTATAAAATTAGGCAGAATGAATGGAAAATACATTTAATTGGTCACTTGGGAAGCTTCAAAAGGAAGATTTAGATAAATGGATCTTTAGATAAACAGATAAACTTATCAAGTCACTTAGGTGTCAACCCAGTTCTTTTGAGATGTTAAAAAAGGCTGTCCTGAACTGGATCCTCAAATCCAAGAAGCAAATAGAACACCTAATTACCTCAATCCCAACAGGCCTTCTCCAAGGCACATTGTATTGAAGCTGTCTAAAATCAACGACAAAGAAAGAATCCTCAAGGCAGCCAGGGAAAAGAAGATGGTACCCTACAAAGGAAAGCCCATTAGATTATCATCAGATTTTTCAGCAGAAACTCTACAAGCCAGGAGGGAGTGGAACCAAATATTCAAACTATTGAAAGAGAGAAATCATGAGCCAAGAATAATATATCCAGCAAAGATATCCTTTAGCTATGAAGGAAGAATAAAGACCTTTCCAGACATACAGAAGCTGAGGGAATTTTCTAACACACGACCTGCACTATAAGAAATACTAAAGGAGGCTATTCAACCACCATCAACAAGGACAATTTGTGGCAACCAAAACATAAAAAGGGGGAGAGTAAAGGCCTGAACCAGAATATGGGAATGGAGAAAGTAAGCGTGCTGAAGAAAATGGAACACTCTAAATATCAAACTTTCTTTTACATAAACTTAAGGGTAACCACTCAAAAAACATCCAGAACTGAAATATATAGTGTAATGAAAGAAGAAACAGAGGTAAACATCATAGAATACCACCACACAGAAATAATAGACAACAACAAAAAGGCAAAGAAACAATGGAGACACAGCCTTACCAGAAAACTAAAGATAGAATGACAGGAAATCCTCACATATCAATAATCACCCTAAATGTAAATGGACTGAACTCACCAATAAAAAGGCACAGAGTAGAAGATTGGATCAAAAAACTAAACCCAACCATATGCTGTCTCCAAGAGATATATCTCAGTTACAAGGACAAGCAAAGACTCAAAGTGAAAGGGTGGAAATTGACACTCCAAGCAAATAGTACCCAGAGAAAATCAGGTGTAGCCATAATGATATCAGATGAAACAGACTTCAGGGTGAAAAAGATAACAAGAGACAAAGATGGACATTTCATAATGGTAAAAGGGACTATACGAAAAGAAGACATAACAGTCATCAATATTTTTGCTCCCAATCAGGGAGCACTGAAATATACCAAGCAACAAGGAACAGAACTAACGGGAGAAATTGACCAAAACACAATTATACTAGGGGACTTAAATACATCATTGACAGCTATGGATAGATCATCCAAACAGAAAATAAATAACGAAATAGCAGCCCTAAATGACACATTACATGAAATGGACATAATTGACATGTAGAGCACTTCATCCTAAAACATCAGACTATACATTCTTTTCTAGTGTACATGGAACGTTCTCAAGGATAGACCATATATTGGGACATAAAATCAGCCTTAGCAAATTTAAGAAGATTGAAATCATACCAAGCATGTTCTCTGATCACAAGGCTTTGAAATTGGATATTAACTGCAAAAGGAAAGCATGAAAAAACACAAATACATGGAGATTAAACAACATACTTTTAAACAACGACTGAGTCAAAGAAGAAATTAGAGGCGATCAAAAGATACATAGAAACAAATGACAATGAAAATACATCCTACCAAAATTTTTGGGATGCAGCAAAAGCAGTTTTAAGAGGGAAATTTATATCATTACAGGCCTATCTCAAAAAACAAGAAAGATCCCAAATAAATAGCCTCATGTTACACCTTAAAAAACTAGAAAAAGAAGAACAAGTGAAACCCAACGTCAGCAGAAGAAAGGAAATAATAAAAATCAGAGCAGAACTAAATGAAATAGAGAACAAAAAGACAATAGAAAAAATTAATGTGACAAAGAGCTGGTTCTCCGAAAAGATTAACAAAATTGACAAACCTTTGGCTATCCTCACTAAGGTAAAAAGAGAGAAGACACTAATTAAGAAAATCAGAAATGAAAAAGGGGAAGTTATCACGAACACCACTGAAATACAAAGGATCATCCAAGAATACTATGAAGGATTATATGCCACCAAATTCAATAACCTAGAAGAAATGGACAAGTTCTTAGAAACATATAGCCTTCCAAGGCTGAACCATGAAGAACTGGAAAATCTAAACAGACCAAGCACCAGTAACCAAATTGAATCAGTCGTCCAAAACCTTCCCAAAAGCGAAAGTCTGGGAGCAGATTGCTTCACTAGTGAATTCTACCAAACCCTCAAAGAGGATCTAATACCAATCCTGCACAAACTCTTCCAAAAAATTGAAGAGACAGTACTCCCTAACTCATTTTATGAGGCTAACATTACCCTGATACCAAAACCTGGTAAGGACAACACAAAAAAAGAAAACTACAGACCAATATCTCTGATGAATATAGATGCAAAAATCCTAAACAAAATTCTAGCAAATCGAACACAACAATGCATTCAAAAGATTATTCATCATGACCAAGTGGGGTTCATCCCTGGGGCACAAGGATGGTTCAACATCTGCAAATCCATCAATGTGATACATCACATAAACAAAATAAAGGACAAAAATCATATGATTATATCAATTGATGCAGAAAAAGCATTTGACATGATACAACATCCATTTATGATTAAAACACTTAATAAAATAGATATAGAAGGAAAATACCTTAACTTAATAAAGGCCATATATGACAAGCCCTCAGTTAATCTCATAATGAATGGTGAAAAACTGAGGCCCTTTGCTCTACGTTCAGGAACATGACAGGGCTGTCCCCTATCACCTCTGCTTTTCAACATAGTGTTGGAAGTCCTTGCCAGAGCAATCAGGCAAGAGAAAGAAATAAAAGGCATCCAAATTGGGAATGAAGAAGTTAAATTATCACTCTTTGCAGATGACATAATGCTATATATAGAAAACCCTAAGGACTCCACCAAAAAGCTATTAGAAACAATCAACGAATACAGTAAAGCTGCTGGCTACAAAATCAACATACAAAAGTCCATTGCATTCCTATATACTAACAATGAAATCTCAGAAAAAGAAATACAAAAAACAATTCCTTTTGCAATTGCAGCAAAAAGAATAAAATGCCTAGGAATAAACTTAACCAAGGAGGTGAAGGACCTATATGCTGAAAACTATAAGACATTTTTGAAAGAAATTGAAGAAGACACAAAGAAATGGAAAGACATTCCGTGCTCATAGATTGGAAGAATCAACATAGTTAAAATGGCCATATTACCCAATGCAATATACAGATTTAATGGAATCCCCATCAAATGGCATTTTGGCGGGGAAAAATCCCAATGGCATTTTTTAAAGAAATAGAACAAAAAATCATCAGATTTGTTTGGAACCACAAAAGACCCTGAATAGCCAAAGCACTCTTTAGAAAAAAACAATACTGGAAGTATCACACTCCCTGACTTTAGCTTGTACTACAGGGCTACAATAATCAAAACAGCATGGTATTGGCAGAAAAACAGAGACATAGACCAATGGAATAGAATTGAGAACCCAGAACTAAACCCACATAAATATGGACAGATAATTTTTGACTAATTTTTGACAAAGAAGCAAAAACCGTACAATGGAGAAAAGACAGCCTCTTCAATAAATGGTGCTGGCAGAATTGGATAGCCACATGCAAAAGAATGAAACTGGACTGCTATCTGTCACCATGTACCAAAATTAATTCAAAATGGATCAAAGATTTAAGCATAAGACCTAACACAATAAATTGCATAGAAGAAAACATAGGTACTAAACTTATGGACCTTGGGTTCAAAGAGTATTTTATGAAATTGACTCCAAAGGCAATGGAAGTAAAAGCTAAAATAAACGAATGGGACTATATGAAACTTAAAAGCTTCTGCACAGCAAAAGAAACCATCGACAAAATAAAGAGGCAACCAACTGAATGGGAGAAGATTTTTGCAAACAGTCCCTCCGTTAAGGGGCTAATATCCAAAATATACAAGGAATTCATAAAACTCCACAACAAAAAAACAAACAACCCAATTGAAAAATGGGCAGAGGACCTGAAGAGACATTTCTCCAAAGAGGACATACAAATGGCAAATAGACATATGAAAAAATGCTCAACATCACTAATCATCAGAGAAATGCAAATAAAAACCACAATGAGATATCACCTCACCCTAGTCAGAATGGCTATTATCAACAAGACAAATAGTAACAAATGTTGGAGAGGCTGTGGAGAAAAATACACTATTAGTGGGAATGCAGACTGGTGCAGCCATTATGGAAGGCAGTGTGGAGGTTCCTCAAAAAATTACGAATAGAATTACCATACGACCCAGCAATCCCTCTCCTGGGTATCTGCCCAAAATATCTGAAAGCATCTATACATAAAGACACGTGTGCTCCAATGTTAATTACAGCTTTGTTTACGGTGGCCAAGACATGGAAACAAACAAAATGTCCCTTGATAGATGAATGGATAAAGAAGTTGTGGTATATATACACAATGGAATACTATTCAGCCTTAAGAAAAGATGATATAGGAACATTTGTGACAACATGGATGGATCTTGAGAGTATGATGCTAAGCGAAATAAGACAGAAAAAGCAGAGAACCATGTGATTTCACTGATATGTGGTATATAAACCAAAAACAACAAAAGAACAAGACAAACAAATGAGAAACAAAAACTCATAGACACAGACAATAGTTTAGTGGTTACCAGAGGGTACGGGGGGTGGGGGGTGGGAGATGAGGGTAAGAGGGATCAAATATATGGTGATGGAAAGAGAACTGACTCTGGGTGGTGAACACAGAATGGGATTTATAGATGATGTAATACAGAATTGTACACCTGAAATCTATTTAATTTTACTAACAATTATCACCCCAATAAATTTAAAAAAAATGGCTGTGCTTATTTCAAAAAGGGTAAGGTCAATTGAAACTTGACTTGTCAAGGACTGATGATAAACTACAGATCCTTCCAGGGTAAAATTTGGATCCAACTGCTGTTTTATAAACTAGTGAATTTTTCTCATGGCTAAAAGGTCTCTGTTTGTGTCCATGTGTGTCCATAAATGTATGCTGTAAATGTGAGATAATTTTCTACCTCTGGATGGTATTGTTAGAATTAATTTAAAGGCAGGCACTTGTAAGAATTGGATATTCTACAATTCTCAGAAATATAGAAACTAACCCAGCTTTTGTGATCGAAGATTAATCCTTAGCAAATAAAAGCCAAAGTTTGTTGGTTTAAGTAAAATAGACATGTATTTGTTTTACCTGGGTTTTACAAAACTAAATCCATGTTAATAATTGACTTTGATGTCTATGAAATATGTTTCTAGAAGTTAAGTGATTTAAAAAAAAAAAAAAAAGAATAGTCAGGGCTAAAGAAGGCCACTTAGTTCTTCCTTACTCCCTGGCTCCCCATTTTTGGTTTTTGCATTCCTTCATGTATCATAGTACATTTAAGCTCAACTTAAATAAAGAAACTTACGAGCTGACATTATTGAAAAAAGGAGACATCTTAACACTATTGCCAAGGTTTGGTAAAATCACTTCAAGAAAATGCCAAGTTGGTAGCAGTTTCCTTTAACAGGGAGCACTCAAGAGACAAAGACTTTAGAAACTATTTTCTTTGGAAAGGACATCAAATAAAAAACACTCTCCAATCTTGTTGGAAAGGAACTTATCAGGTTCCTAACAGCAAATGGACATCTAGCCCTGTCTGTAGACATCGAAGACTCCTCGAGGATGAAAAGCCGCCAACACCAGAGGTAGGCAGCTATCCCAAGACATAGCCAAGACTTGTATACCCACGTATTGACATCCAGAATCCATTTTGTTTGATTGTTTTTACCTATTTGCTAATGATATTAGTTATATAATAGTTATACCTGTTCTTTGAGTTTTCCTATATAGTCCAACTCTGTATGATTACTGAACATGTATAAGATAACTGTTGATACTCTTTAAGAAAAGAAATATAAATGCTCTATTAACAAAATGGAAGTATTATTCCAAATTTTAAAATTAACCCATTCCCTTTAAAGACTCTCAAAACAGCTATATGCCTATTATCTTTAAAAATGCACACCTACGAGTATGTACACTCAGATACACAAATATAGACAGACATTTTTGTACAAATGATGCTATTGACTGTAATACTGTTTTTTCTATTTAGCAAGGAAGAACTATTTTATTTTATATTGTAAAAGATATTTACTAAGATTTGTTTTTGAATTTTAGCAGTTACTTTTTAGATATCTATTATATTATTATATGTTATTTTCTAACTTGTTGATGTGGTATTATATTATTTTTTTCTGATATTGATATTTATACTTGAATTGGTAAGGGGGAAAATCTGCTTGTTCATGGGGTGGTTTTCTTTAAGTATAGCAACTAAATTCAAATTCATAGAATTTTAATCGTCAGTCTTTATCTTTAATACTAAAATCTTTATCAGTGAGATCTTCTCTTCATCAGTGAGATAAGTGAGATGCTGTTTTTTTCATTAAAAGGAACAAAGGAGTATTGATATAGGTTGAGAAACTACACACTTCAGGAAGTTATTTTATAGAAAGACAGGATAATATTAAAAGCAGGGAAATAAACAGTCCTGAAAAGCAAACATCACACATAAAATTTTTTCCTAGGGCAAGTCCAGTGGAAAATTATCACATTACATTTCGTATTAGATCAAATTATAACCAAGAATAAATATAACCATTAGAAATATTTTCAATTACCAACAATGAACAACAGACAGGGAGCCCTTTGAAGGAAGAGTACTCTTTCTCTTGTTGTTATTGGGAATAAACAAAAGAATGCTTTTGGAATGTGGTATTTTGTTTCTGATTTTATTTTATTGTAATTTTTCCTCAATAATTTACTCAAGTAGTTATGAAATTACTTGAAGTAACTCATTCTTTATGTAGTAACTTGTTTAGTTCTTATTTCCCTAAAAATTCAATTATAGATTAATTCACTAAATATTTCAAAACAGAAATAAAAGTATTCTGGTTTGCTATATATCATGTGTGGGCATGCCTCTGAACCCTTGCAAGTAAAGTGTTCCTCATCTTACAAGTACCTTAAACGTCTATTTAACCTTTGAAATTTTTTTTTTTTTTTAATGCAAAATGTTTCTTGATTCTGTCTGCATCTTTGCAGGAAAAGTTTGTTGCCCTGCCCACTCTCAATTGTATCTTTGTTTCTGGTAGATATGATGAAATACACAGGCTTAAGAGTTGGGACAACAACAACAACAAAAAAAAACACAGAAATTTCAACCTGCTACTTACTAGCAGTGTGAGACTAAACGATCTACCGAAGGATTTTGTTGTCTCTTTTGGGATACTGCCACTTCCCTCTAACAGGGTTGGTTTGAGTCTTTTATGAAAGAATGTGTGTTAAATCTCAACAAAATTAGTTGATCTTCACTCTTTTCTAACACCTTAGTGTTTGTGTTTATATGCATCATAGAATTCTTCTATTACAATGTTTCATCAGTCTACTTGAGGTCAAGGACTATGTTTTATTCATCCATGTATCTCATATTTTGACTCAATGAGTCTGGGAAATCAATTACTGCACTCCAACCTTTGGGAATCAAAAAGACCAGAAAGTGCTTGCCCCGTTAATTTCTAACATCCATTTATGTATTTGCCATGAGTGCCCCCTGTGGTGTTTGTACCTACTGTGTATTACTCAGAATGCATGAGCACTAGTTCCTCACTAAGTGCTTGTTGGTGATGTTTGGAAGCAAATAAATTGATTCTGTTGCCTCACTCCAGTTAGGAAAATATATAATGGATCATTTCTATGACCTGATTATGCAAAGGTTTTATTCCTGTGTGTCTGCTATCTATTTAGTGTCAATGTCAGTCTGGACTATGGCTCTCAACACTCTGCGACTTTGAGAAAGCTCCAGGAGCCTCTGTTATTGGCAATTCCATGTGGAACAGCAATACACAGGTGAAATTTTATAAATTGAGTCATTTCCTCTGAAGAAAATAGGGCACTCGAAGTGAGACTACTCCAGAGGGATCACCCTGGCACAGTCCAGGCTGTGGCTGCTCTGGAAGGTCTTCAGTCTGGGACAACCCTGAGATTTCTAGGAAACAACATTTATGTCTTGGTCCCTAAGCTACTTCCAGTCTTCTCTCATGTATCACAGCACCAAACAGAATTGCTCCAAGACTTTAAAATCTCTAATAAGAGCTATGCCAGGTTAAACACTTTACCCTGAATACTCACCTGGCAGGGGACGTATGAACACAAAGGTGGTTTTCTCAGTGCTCATCCATTGCACTTCGGGTGTGTCTATCCCTGCAATTTTGTGGGAAACCCCACAGCATAATTTGTGATAGTGGAGAACTACATTCGCATTTTCCTCTGGAAAAAAAAAAAAAAAGAAAGATGAAGAATTTTCTTGAGGCAAGTACAAACATTTCTAGAGCTTTATTTCAAAGTTGGAAAGATTGGGTTGAAAAGAAATCAATAATTTGATATTTTCAGTTTATATTCATGCCAAATCATTAGGAGAAATAAACAACTTCCACACAGCAGTAAACCATGCCTCTTTGAATCAGGATGGCAACACTAGGGAAGAGAGAAAGGGACAGAAGTGACTCAGGTAATGCCGATATTATTTTGACTTGTTACAGCTGTTACTACTGTCATTTATAATGGATAAAATAAAGCAACACGGTATTACAACACATTCATTATTGTATAAAAAATGGAGCTTCTATCCCTGCAATTTTCTGTGTGCCTTGGGGTCAATCTGTTGTTAAAATCAGCATCAATTAAACTATTTCTATTTGTTTTGTCCATGGACTGTAGCAACCATACCATGTTCATCTCCCACAAATAACAATCTTTCTAAATGTCCAAAAGATATATGGCATCTAGTCCATACAAGTCCATCTTAAAAGGGCCAGCATTCTCTCTCTCTCTCTCTCTCTCTCTCTCTCTCTCTCTCTCTCTCTCTCTCTCTCTCTCTCTCTCACACACACACACACACACACACACACACTCCTTCACATAAACCATAAATATTTTTCCTTTTTTCTTCTAGAAGGAATGATAGTAATTAAATAAGGATTAACTTGCATTTTTTATTTAAAGGGCAACAGGAATCTATTTGCAGATCTGAAATGCATTTTTTTGTACCTAGAATTGTTTACACTATTTACAAAAGGATATTGTCTCAAGCACAGAGAAGTTTTAGTATTATTTTTAAATATTGCATCAAATAATTTTCTGTCAAATTATGTTAAATGTTTTACTTATAAATATTACTTTGTAGCATAATTGTTTAGTAGGTAAGTCATTTAGTATTCCACTTACTAAATAAAGGAAATAATGATTTAATTAACAAAATTAATGCTACCCAAATGAATTATATAGTCCTTAATTGTGCTTTAAAATATTGGTATCAATTCCTGGTAGTAAACACAAAGACATTTTTTGCTTTTGATAATTTAATCAAATAATGTTACGTAATTATCAGTAATGTATTTCTTTGGATCTCAAATAAGCATCCACTTACTCAGTGCAATAGCTAGGGAAAACTCAGTTTAAAATGAGTCCTGTAAGGCTAAAGAAGAAAAATTGTACAGATCAATATATATTGTCTTGAAATGAAAAATATGAATTGATTATTACAAAGCAGGAGTTCACAAATTGGAAAGAATGTCTATCTTAGGAAGTAATCTATTAGAAACTAATCTAGACCAATCAGATGTTATTTCTAGTAGAACTGAATAATCAGAAGAATTTAATCATTTTCCAATAAACAATTATACAATTAATTGCCCTTTCTTGACCTATCAGTTAAGGTCAGAATCCCATTGATGAAATCTTCATAAAACAATGCCAATTAAAACCATATTTATACAGGAGCTCTGAGAGAGTTCCCAATAATTACAACTGAAACAATTTGAGCACAAATAAATAAATAACAATAGTATTGGATTTTAACAAGGAATAAGATAATTATTCTTGAGTCTATATTGATTTTTTATTTTTTTTATTTTTATACTTAGAATTTTCATGCAATACTATTGACTTTTGCCTCTTGATGTACAGTTTAATAAATTTTAACACATGTATATATTTGTGTAACTACCACCACAATCAAGATACAGAACAGTTTCATGACAACACAGAAGTCACTTGTGCTGTCTTTTTATAGTCACTTCTTTCCTTGACCCTACATCTGGCAACCACTGATCTATTCTCTAAAGCTATAATTTGTGGGATTTTTTATTTTTGAAATATCATACATATGCAACCATACAGTATTTAACCTTCTGTAACTGGTTTTTTCACTCAGCTTAATACCTTTTAGATTCACCTGAGTTGTTGCATATACAGTAGTCCCCCTTTATTCACGATTTCTCTTTCCGCAGTTTCACTTTCCCTGCTGTGAACCAAGATCAAATACTATTAAATAAAAAATTCCAGAAATAAACAACTCATAAGTTTTAAATTGCATGATGAAATCTCGTACTATCCCATGTCATCCCACATGAAACGAGAATCATCCCTTTGTCTACCATACCCACACTGTATGTGCTCCCACCTGTTAGTCACTTACTAGCCATCTTGGTTATCAGATCAACTGTCTGGGTATTGCAGTGATTGTGTCCAAGTCACCCTTATTTGACTTAATAACAGCCCCAAAGTGCAAGAGTAGAGATGCCGATAACCCAGATATGTCAAAGAAAAGCCATAAAGGGCTTCCTTTAAGTGAAAAGGAGACACTTCTCAATTTAAGGAAAGAAAAAAAAAATTGTATGCTGAGGTTGCTAAGATCTATGGTAAGAATTCTTGTATCCATGAAATTGTGAAGAAGGAAAAAATAAATCTGTGCTAGTTTTGCTATCTCATGTCAAATTGCAAAAGTCACTGCCACAGTGCATGATAAGTGCTTAGTTAAGAAGGAAAAGGCATTAAATTTGTTTGGAAGACATGAACTGAAAACGTGTTCCAACTGACAGCAACATGTTGCACTAGAAAGCATTGAGCCTATATACTAAGACTTCTGCAAGGAATTCCCTGAAAGGAATGACACCAAGTTATTTACTCCAAGAAAGTGGTGGTTACACAGATTCAGGAATAGGTTTGTATTTTATCATCTCACATCATCACAAAAAGAAGGGTGAGCACAATACAATAAAATATTTTGAGAGACAGAGACCACATTCACATAACTTTTATGACAGGGTTTAATTGTTCCACTTTATTATTATTACTTTTAATCTCTTATTGTGCCTAATTTATAAATTAAACTTTATCATTGGTATGTATGTAAAGGGGAAAAAAGACATAGTATATATAGAATTTGGTATTATTGTGTTTTCAGGTGTCCACTGGGTGTCTTGAAATGTATCTCCTACAGAAAAGGGGGAACCACTGCATCAATAGTTTGTTCTCTTTTGTTGCTGATTAGTATCCCATTGCTTGGATATGCACAGTTTATCCATCCATTCAACCATTGAAGGACAGTTGGGTTCTTTTCAGATGTTTTTGCTTTGTGTTTGCAAATATGAATAGAGCCGCTATAAATATTTTTTTGCATAGATATTTGCATAAACATTGGTTTTCAATTCTCTAGGCTTTACACTCAGGAGTGAGGTTACCGGTTCATATGATAAGTGGTGTTTAACTGTATAAGAAACTCCCAAAATGTTTTCAGAGGAGCTATACCATTTTGCATTTCCACCAGCAATATATGATCTCTACTTTGTCTGAATGTTTGCCAGCCCTTAATGTAGTCAGTATTTTTAAAATTTAGTCATTCTAATAGTTGTGTAGTGGTATCTTATTATTTTTAATTGCCTTTCCCTAATCACTAAGGAGAATTGAATGTATTTTCATATGCTTTTTGCCATCATTGTATCTCTTTTTGTATGTCTTTGTTCAAGTGTTCTAGCCAATTTTTAAATGTACGCATATAATTTGTTTCCTGGTTGCTGAATTTTGAGAGCTCTTCACATATTCTAAATACATTTAATTTGTTGGATATGTAATTTGCAAATATTTTTACCCAATCTGAACCTTGTCTTCATTTTTCTTAAAGTGTCTTTCACATAGCAAGTATTTTTTTTAATAATGTCAAATTTGTCTTTTTCTTTTACGTATGGATCATGCTGTCAGTTTTGTATTTAATACTTCATCTACCACAAGGCCACATAAATTTTCTCTTATATTTTCTTCTAAAATTTTTACAGTTTTGTGTTTTACATTTAGATCCATTATTGATTTTTGAGTGAATTTTGTATAATGTATGAGGTTTAGGCTGATGTATACATATTTTTTTCATGTTCCTTTTATCCAAGTGTCTGTCCTATGTATTATCCTATGTCATACTGTCTTGATCAGTGTAGCTTTATAGTAAGTCTTAAAATCAAGTTAATGTGATTCCTCCAAATCTATTTTACTTTCTCAGACTGATGTAAATAAATATTTGAATAAATAAATAAATGGAGAAGAAGGACTAAATCTTTCTTACAGAAGAATTTAAAATAGTATAGAAGAAATAAAGAAAAGATAAAATCACCATTAGACCACCACAGTAATAATAGCTATAGGCAACATCCACTGATGAATGCTAAAATTGTTAGTGAACAAAATGTTAAGGAAAAACAGGATAGTTGCAAGGCCGTTGGATATCCTCCCAAAATATTTATGTTTCTATGGTGGTTTTAACATATATTTTATAATTGCTTGATATCCCTCTCTAAATGAGGTAGAGATTAATTATCTTCCCCTCAAATGTGAGCTGAATTTAGTGACTCACTTATAACGAATAGAATATGGAAAGGTAAAAAATCATAATTTTACAGTGAAGAAACCTGTCAGACAGCACTTTAACCAAGTGATCATGGTTAGTATCGCCAGCAATAAATCACGTTACTATTAGGTACTCTGATATGATGCAGTGAAAAGGGCACTTCGCCTCTGTGATATACTTTCCAATAATGCATAACCTCAATCTAATCTTGAGAAAACATCAGACAAATCCAAATGGCTATAAAATACTAACCAGGACTCTTTCAAAGTGTCAAGGTCATGAAAGACAAGAAAAGACTGGGAGGCTGTCACGGATTGGACAGGACTATATAGATGTGATGAGTAAATGCAATATGGTATCCTGCATTAAATACAGGGAATGACAAAACCATGAAAGAAAAAAAAAAGGTAAAATCCACATCAAGTCTATAGTTTAGTTAATATCATTGTACCAATGTTAGTTTCTTAGTTTTGCTAAATATACCATGGTTATATAAGTTGTTAACATTTGGAGAAATTTGTAAAGGGTATAGTGAATTCTCTGTACTTTCTTTGCAATTCTTCTGTAAACCTAAAATTATTTCAAAAATAAACCACGTATAAAAACCATGCATCTCCTTGTTCAATTATAAATACTAAAGCATTAACAACCAAAAACATTATTTTTGTTTATAACTTCTAGCAAAGGAATTAATCATAAGCCTAAAACAATCCTTTCACTCACAAAAAACTTAAATTTTCCCTTTTTTTTAATTAAATCAGTAACATCTAGTAGTGAATAAGAAGTCCATATTTTGGGTATATGTTCTGTTGTTAGAAACTGTACTATATCCTTTTAGTAAGTATTGATATCTATTGCTTTTGTCAATGTTTTCTCAGTTTTTCTTTCCTTCAAAAAAAAAACCATGATTTTCCTTGGGGAATCTCTCTCCTACTCTCAGTTCATTTGGTTTGGGATTGAGCTACTTTAGGGTAGTTATAAAGTTCAAGACTGGACCTTCAAAGTGTTCCATGTCCCTGGTGCTAGTGACAGATTCGAGAATGAGTACATTACTCTCATGGTTCAATCAGAGCTGATCCTGAGACATTTTTAAGTACCTGGAAAACAACCAACTGTCATTACACTGAAATGTTACAGTTGTTACAATATTAATCGTAGAACTATTGGGACCCACAAGATGGGAGATGAAATCAACACAGTAGAAAGCAAAGCCAAGGGATGAGGAGAATAAGAAAGAAAGAGAAATACCTGGTCACTTTACTTAGATATGTCAAAAGACCGTGCTTCAGAAAAGCTAACCCCAGACTCCTCAGTTTTGTGTGACAATAAATTCCTTAATTCACATTTTATAATTTAGGGGAGAATTAGAATTAGATCATATGCAATTTGTATCCAAAAAGTCCAAAATTTTCGATGTACATGTTGGATAAAGTCAACGTCAGGTACTTATTTGTGTCCTTTTCAGATAACAGATGAAACAAATGATTTGTTTTGAATGCTATTGATTTATTCCGTACCCATTCCATTTAAAGGTGAAGTATAAAATGACAACTCATCTTACCTTTCAGTTGCACACAACACAGAAGGTATTACAAGTGAGCCCAAGACATATACCCTGGTAAAGAACAATGCAATCAATCAATGCTATAAAATTAATAGATAACTATGTGTATAATATTCAATAATTCAAGAGAATATATTGTATATCATCTAGAAATGAGCCCCAAAAGACTTAGAGAGCTCAATGTCAAGAATCTTTACAATCTCACATAGGATATAAATAAGTTTTACTTATATTTCTAGGACGAAATTATAAAAGAAACCATAGAAATAAAGGGTTTTCTAGAAGCAAGACTTTAAGCAAATAAAACTCTGCCTCTGCACTTGTATCGCCACCCATCTACTCAGCAGCAACTTAATGGATTAAGAAGAGTGTATATATCAATCTGCCTTCTTCTACAATCTGTGCTTTTAGTTCTGTACAATTTCCCAATTAATCTAAAATATCACATAAAGTGTATAACTCATAATTCAAAATGTATTCTTATGTGTTGAGTCATTTTATGACATACTCAAAAGGAAACCCATTCTTTCAAGAAAAGATCTCTAAATTAAGGATATAGTATTAGCGGACCTTTGAAAACTATGTCAGGTATGATCAAATTACATCCACGGCATGCAGGTGACATGATTTTACAATCAAGAACCATTGGATTTCTTTCTAAATAAATCATTTTAGCATTCGTTAAATTTCCTACTCTTGACAAACCCTTGCCCCCTCCCACGCTTATTTACCCTAATGGTTCACAAATTAAGTTACATAAAACTCTACATGGAAAATTTGTAAGGGCACGATAAGAGGACTGGCAGATGTTCTTCAATTCACTCTTTGAGTGGGAAGGGCATGTGGAAATGGCACTGGTTTGAATGACATTTGGAGTAATGGCCTGCCATTCCGCTGGCACTTTTAGTGTTAAGCAAGTGATCTGCAAAGTAAAGTGGATTCACAGTTAGAGTCAGCACCAGTGCACAGGTCGCCCGTAAAAATAGAAGATTCCATTATTCTTCAGGCTCCCTAGAGGGAGCAAGGTCTCTAGCATCATTACCAGGACTAAATCTGACTTTTCTACCTCCTCTAATTTCTTCCTAGTAATTATAGGTCAAGCACTCTTTTGTAAATTATAAAACCTTTGTTCTTATCAAAAATGAATAGCTGAGGAAAAAATTATAAAAAGAGTCCAAGGAAAAAAATTTCAATTAGAAAACCAAGCTAATTTGGTATGACCAAAGACTGTCAGGCATACTGACAGTGCTCTATTATGCAGTCATTTGGGCTCTTTCAAATTAGTTATGTTAATGTCCTGTGAGTGAATGTAACACTTGGATGGGACAAGATTTCTGCAATTAATTTCTGCAGTCAGTGGAGAGACAAGCAAATTTATTTTCCCCCTCTCTGGGAATTGGTAGTGGAGGGTGTGAGGTAGCGAAAGTGCATTTAGGAACAGAGTACAAGCTAAACACAAGCCCTAAATAAAGCAGAAACAATGGGAGCCAATGCCTCCTCATTCATTCAATTGACAATGTTTTGCAGCTTAAACCTGTTTTATTAATTATGTTTGACATTTCCTTAATTAGTTTCATTTACACCAAATCAATCCCTACTGCTGTATGGCATCATTTATCATTTTGAAAAATTTGCATACTGAGTGCTGACTTTTCCTACTTAATTATACATTAAAAGTGTCAAGCGCACTTGCTGCCTGGCATTATCTGCGGCAGAAAGGTTTGTGGCTGGACGGTGATGGTATTAATCATTAAGAGCCCCCAAGTGCTTCTGGGTAATATCTGGGGAGTAGAGTGGCTCTCTTTTTAACGCTAGAGAGCAGAAGTGCTTTTGTAAAATGACCCAGAGCAAAAACAAAATAAATGACCTAAAACATCCGGTGTACTGTAATGCTTTGCTCTTTCAATAAAAATATACTTTGGTGGAAAGGTTTACTATTAACTATTCATTTTCTGTAAATTTAAACACTATGAATCCAGTAGTAGTAAATTTGTGTTCGCTGCTTGGACTTAAAGACAAGATATTTTAGTTGAATATATAATGGTGGCTTGGTAGCATACATTCCAATATATGCCAACTCAAATGTATTATGTTACAAATGAAAGCTAGAAAATATAGTATACCATTAATACAGTGATTGATGTTGCTCATTTCTTTTCTACTTACAACTTTCAATGAATAAGCAACTATTTTTCACTGAACAACATGGAGCACAACTGAAAATAGGATATGACTAAAAATCTAGTACTATAATGGAACTTCACTTGCACAGTCTAATAGATTCCAATATTATGGAATTTAAGTGATGAAAAAATTATAAGACTGTACAATTTTAACCACAAAACATGATCATGAGCTATAGCGACAAAAGAGTTAACATGAACCTGTTTGTAAATTGTGTCTCAACTACGCCTTCCTTCATGTCAGAACCCAAACTTAGTACATTTAATATTCAAATTCATTTTCAAATACTTGCCTATTAACATAATATATGCCACTTTGCAAGCCTGGTCAGAGAAGTCTGTAACTAAATAATTTTCAAGTTTCCTTCATATCAGATGCATTATATGCAGTGTGAAATTATTTCCCCACTCTATCCCTTTGCTTAACAGCAGAAAACCAACACAATATAGTAGGTACTACTGCAAGAGCATTAGATTCTTTAGGAGCTACTATATATGCAGGAAAGTTTATAATTGCTAATTTTAAGTGAGCATTTAATTGCGTAGCTTGTGTATATTGTAAGGTTAATATGCAATTCCAATACAGCATTACATAAAACTTAGGAAAGAGGAATGCATATGGCACAAATGTATTTATGCAAATATTATAAATAACTCATTTATGCTTGCAGTTAAATATGCTATGTTTTTAATGATGCCATCATTAAGTGTACTTATTTGTTCTCATATAAAAATATTTCAATAGAAAATACACATCCAAATTTAACATGTAATTTTGAAAAACACCAAAATGATCCATGTATGTGGTGACAATTCAGTTAAATTTTAAAAATAATGTTGAAGCAAATAGTAGAGTTTTTAAAACCTTGCATCTCCCAAATTTTATATGTTTAATTCTATACTTATATTCTTTCTTGTCCTTTTAAGCCATGGTCCTTCATCCTAGTTACAGACATAAAGGACAAATAGCTTTTTTCATAAGGAAAGAATAATAAAATACCATCATAATAATAATAATGGTGGTCATGATAATAAGAGATAGCATATTTTAACATTTACTATGTCCCAGTCACTGTGTTAAATGTTTTATATTGATTATGTTTATCTTCATAATAATCTGATGAGACAGATATATAATTACCCTAGTAAGGTTAACAATTTTATTATAAGTAACTAGTCTAAGGCCACAGATCTAAGTGACAAAGTTTAATGTTACAAAGGATTGCCCCTCCCATGTCCATGTTCCAAGTGATTTTGCTGAACTGCATATATTCGTAATATTCCATAAACTTCTATAGGCCTGTGCGCTGTGGTAAAAATTATATCATCTTTTTGAATCTGACTGATATGCTTAAATCTGACTGATATGCTTAAATTAGTAAGTCTATCACTTACTAATTATATGACTTTGGGCAATTTACTTAAATCGTCTGGCTTTTTTCTCATCTATAAATTGGGGTCAGTGTACCTGTTTCATATGGTTATTGAAAGGAGTAAGAATTGGTCAAATCATAATATGTAAGTCATAAAGGTAACTTGTCCTGTCCTTACTAGATATAAAACATATGTTTACATTGACCCTTCAATGACCCTTACGCCCTCTTCTATCAACTTTGTTCACCATTGTTCACCACAACTAGAAGAAAGTTGAGCATATTGTAGAAACTCCTGATTGTCCATAAATAAGTCTGTGTGAGGGAAATGTTTTATAATGTTGAATATGGCAACTGATCCCCTTTCACTGTCAAATAATCTTCCTCATTCTAGTTTTCACAATCCATCCAGAATTTGTGTTTGTTTTGGGAAAAAAGTCTCTGCCTATTCTCCATCACTGCTCCTCCACTGTATTCTTATTCTATATCCAGGGCCAGGGCACTTCTGATGTTCTCCACCTGTCAACTTGCTTAGTGGATACTGGGATAATCGCAAAGGCTAATGTATGTTCATTATCTAATCATAGCTAACTCAAAGAGTTAAATCCAAAGAGAAAATCAGGAATTGACTGCAATTTTTACAAACAACATATTGCATATTATGTAGTTACATATTAGTTTTAATATAATAGTTGATAACCTGATCCAAAGTCAAAGATAAAATTTATCCAGAGTATTTAATATTTTCCAACATTTTGGTGGGTATTTGACATTGCAAACTTGAAAACTGTAGATTTTTCTTGGCAATGGATTTAATACATATTTTTAAAAGAAAAAGTATTCAATGTGCGATTGAAATTCAAATAACCACACACTGAAATAAATGTATGAATGCATGAGTCACATAAACATAAAGCTATAGTTTAATACCCATCTCACAGAGTTTTACTTGCTTCATTATATGCAGTAGCTCCAGACACATGTGGCCTTTTAAGGAAACACACACACATACACACACACACATATACACACACAATATCTACACATCTATATAGCTATATTGTTATATTTTACAGTTCAGACACTATCTACTTGTTTAAAAATTAGCAAAACTCATTTACTTGGCTCTTAACAGAATTCATTAACCTTTGTCTTCTTTTAAGAAACCAGGAACTATTCTAAAACTGACATTGTCATTAAAACCCAATAGGAAGTCACCATTTTTAAATTAAACTCATTAGATAAGTTTTTCAAGAGTTAAAAAAAAGATTAGAAAAAATTCAAATGAGAAAAATAATTTTGCTTTGGGTATAAAAAGGCCCCAAGAGGATTTCCTCAAGTTTTGTTGGAAAGTACCCTTTTGCAATCAGAATATCTACGAAATTTCAATCCTGAGTGTTTTTTAAGGATTTAACTCTTTCATGCTTCAAAATGAAATGACTCTTCAATAACAATCATATGATTATCATTCTACACAATAAGGAAAAATTATATTGCACAACAAGCAAAAAAAAATACTTTCCAGTGACAGAATTCTAAGTACATTAATATTTCATGAATTTGTAATTATATATTGGTATAGTAATTGTTCTTCCACTATCAAGGAAATAGTAATATTCTAGCACCTTATTTTTTGAGAATATAACTTTTTTAGTGAAACAAACCAACCATATAACTCTTCATATGTGAACTGACATCTTTTTCTATTGTCCAAATGGTGTCATATTTATTCTAGCACTTTTGCCTGGACCCATTCATACCATAGCTTCACATTAGAAAAATGGCATATGTAGATGAGGAACACTTAACCCTAACAGTATGGTTGATAGTTGTGGAAGTTTTAAAGAACATGAAGTTAACTCTAGCCATAGCTTCATAACCACACACTAAACTTGGTAATTTTGGACATGACTTTGGAATGTAATTCCTACTATTTGTCTTTCATGTTTAGTTCACCAGAAAATCACATAAACTCTAGCATCATAAAAATGATTCCACCATTATTTCCCTGTAATCCGTTCACATTATCTTATTTCCTATTATTATCCCTTGATATTCCTATAGTAGCCTTAAAAAATATCCTCTCTCTAGGCAATTTCTCTCTATTTTTATTTATGTATCTACCACTAGATTAATTTTTTGGCATACCATTCTCTTTCCATAACTTCTCATCTCAGAAACACTCCAATTTTACATTTTAGTCGCCAGTTGTCTTATGTACCAGTCAAGTAAAACTCCCTTAAATATTCCTTCTGGATTTCCCACACCTCTGAGGTTTTTAATATACCTTTGCTCTAATTTGGAGTGCTCTGCTACTTGCTACCTGCTTATCCAAATTTTACTAATTGTGTTCTCAATTGAAAGTGACATCACCTTTCCCTGGTTTCCTATAATATCGCCAACACCATAAAACAGTATTTATAATTTACCCTATGGCATTGTTTTCATTGTTTACTGTTTGTATATGTTCTTTCCCAACCTACATTTTAAGTTTCTTGGAAGATCATACTATAATTTGTTTATCTTCACATACGCAGAAATACCATGGATACTGTCACTGATATTTATTTCTCTGTATCCTCAACTACACTATGAGTTCCTTAAGAGACAGCATAAGGCTTAGAAAACTTCCTGGTTCACAATCAACATTCAAGAATTTCTGTTACAATATTAAATAAAAACAAAACTTCCCCTTTGATCTATTATTTTTCACAAGAGCAGATAAAATTAATATGCATATATAAAGATAAATAAAGCTGAGTATTAGTAAACAAAGCAGATTATTAATATGAAATATTTAATCCTTCAAAGAACTTGTCATTTCAGCAAATTCTTAAGGAATTTCATTTGGAATTCAAACAATACATTATAAATTAATTTTTATGTAATTAAATATATAATTTTAATATTTTAAAAGTGGAATACACTTGCATTCAACTCTTTAGATTAAATATCTTCAGTCACAAGAGAAAACATGGAGTGACTTTTTCAGCAGGGGTGACTTTGAGTGTTGAGAGACCAAATCAGGCACGTCTACATAAAATATTTTCAAAGGATACAATAGAAATCAACAGCACAATATCACAATTAGGAAGCTTTGAGACACTTGAATGTCAAATTGTGGAATGAAATAGTTTAGGTGTCATAATTGCAGGCTATTTAATACAGCTCAGTCTATTAATTCCTGAGTCTGCAAAAGCCAGACATAGTAGTGAGTAATTAACTTTGTCTCAAGAGGTAAAACTAGCCTGAAACTTGCTATCATGTACAGGGCTTTGGCAAAATTATGCTTTATTAGACAATCAAGCAGCACTCGAGCATCACCAAAAAACAAGACAAAGAATGAGAAAGAGTAATGAAAAGAATATTTTGACAGAGGTTTTGTTTGTTTGTTTGTTTGTTTGTTTTTCTGAGTGGATAGCTTGTTAAAAATCTAATATTATAAAAATGAAAGGTATAATAAGTACAACGTAGTCTTTTTTATTCAAGGGGGTTAATTTGCTTTATTCTCCAGATTTGATGTATGAAAAGAGAGACAGGAATGAGAAAAAGAAAGAGAGAGACAAGAAGAAAAAGAAGAGTATCAATGAACTTTATGTTACATTTAATTAAAAAGTTATCGGCATGAGTGACAGTAAAAGTTACAGACAAAAAAAAAAATTAAGGTAAAGTATCAAGGCTAACTTTTCAATTGGGAATTCCAAGATTTTCCTGTAAAAGTGCATTAGCAAAGTTCATTTAAAATTCCAAACTTTTCCTCCCTCTGAGTCAGAACTCACTTGTTTGCAGAGAAAAGCATATCCAATCTTGTGATTACTGACTGTGCTTTCTAGTCCCCTCACCTTCCCCTTTATTCCCACCCCCCTTTCCATCTAACAATGCTCAGTATTTCCTCTATGTCTCTGAGACTGTTTCTGATTAGTTCATTCATTTATTCTTTTCTTTAGATTCCACATATAAGTGAGATCATATGGTATTTGTCTTTCTCTGTCTGACTTATTTCACTTAACATAATGTTCTCTAGGTCCATCCATGTTGTTGCAAATGGTAAGATTTCTTTCTTCTTTATGGCTGCGTAATACTCCATTGTACAAATATACCACAGTTTCTTAATCCAGTCGTTTACGGATGGGCATTTCGGTTGTTTCCATGTCTTGGCTATTGTGTAGAAACTCATCTGTTACTTGATAATAGGAAAATGTCTACAATATGTTGGAAGACCCCAGTTACTTAACAGTATATAAAATGCTATATTTATATAAAATGTTACTTAATTATGGAAATAAAATATCTCTGGAAGGATACACACACAAAAAAAGAAGAAGCATATCCAATTCAGTTGGCTTAAAGAAAAAAGTAAAGGTATCAATTTAAATACCTAAGAAGTCCTATAACTAAATGTCAGTGAGCACATAATGCAATATATAGATGACTTATTATAAAAAGGGACACTTGAAACTATAAAATTTTACTAACCAATGTCACTCCAATAAATTTAAAAAATAAAATAAATAATAAAAAGAATTAAAAAAAGAAAAACAACAGTTAGTGTCCTTAAGACATTCCTTTCCATCCCTCTTGCTTGGCTTACTTAGTAAATGACAAAGATGATTAAAAGTGGCTCTACTGCACAGATAATAGTTTAGTGGCTACCCAAGGGTAAATGGGAGGGTGGTAGATGAGGGCAAAGGGGATCAAATATATGGTGATGGAAGGAGAACTGACTCTGGGTGGTGAACACACAATGTGATATATAGATGATGTATTACAGAATTTTACACCTGTAATCTATGTAACTTTATGTAACTTTACTAACAATTGTCACCCTAATAAACTTACCCAAAAAAAGTGGCTCTACTGGACTTAATAGCACTCTAAGTAGCTCAAACAAAAGTTCTAGAGTTTTGACTGTCACAGTTTGCATCACATAACCAGTCCTGAACCAATCAAAATGGTGGCCAGAGGAATGCAATATGTGTTGATTGGGCAGATCTGGGTGACATGCCAGTATGAAGCCAGGGGTATGTCAACTCATCTGAACCATATGGAAACAGTTCAAACCTACTAAAGAAAGAGATGACTCCTTTTTGCCATTAATTCCTTATATGTGTGGGTAGTAGAATTCTGGGTAGTAGCTTCAGTCATTGCCTTCTATAGGTGACTTTTATGATCCAAGCACGCTTAGCTGTATTTGAACTGGAAAAATTCCATTTGTAAATATGCAGAGGAGAATCCTCGAAAGAAATTATGTCCATTCCGGGGTCCAGCGATACCTAAGCATGTCTTGTAAGATAGGGATGAGTGGAGAGAAGTCTTAAGAAGCCAGACATGTTACCCTAATTCAGCATCCAGATGAGAGGCACTCTGAGTACAATATGGTAGCTGTTGATTGAATCCATTGCCAGTACAGTTCCTGGATGCATGGCTAGATCACAGGCACTATAAGTCTAAAGTGAAAATTGGACAGCTGCAATACATTGTGAACACAGCAGCATTCCCTCAGGACCCCTTAATAACTGCATTGTGAGAAATGTAGAAAGAGCTCACCCAATTCCACCATAGGCCATCTCTGAGTTTGGACTCAAGACACTCATTAATGGAAAGGGCCATTGTGAGCATCTCAGTGCAGCAGGGGAGCAGTAGAAGTATACACTGTGCCATACTGAGTTGTGTTAGGGCAGCTGCAGGGTCCACAAGGGATGCAAAGAACAAGAAAGTGCTATGGTACTGTTGCCTCATGGGTCTGTAGTCAGTGAAAGAGAGCATCAGTGCCAGGCAAGGAGGTAGAAACCTTAGGAGATGACCTCTTTCTGAGAAAATGTGAGCTTGACTTGGGGGACATACAGAAATATTGAAGGGGCATCTGCATTTCTGCCACTTACAAGCTGTATGACATTAAGCAAATTAGGAATTTCCTCAATATCTCAGTTTCCTCATATGCAAAGTAGAGATATGTAAAATAGAGGATTGAATTAATGTACTTGTTGAATACCTACATCTATTATGTCACGGCCATTGCTTACATCATTTTTCTAGTAATATAAGATATAATTCAGTCTCATAGTACCTTTGGAGACAGTGCAATATAATGGAAAGAGATCTTTTAACTTTACTACTGGCTATGTGACTTGAGGCAACTTGCATAAAACATCTTAGCCATAGTTTTCTCACCTATAAAATAGTTAGTTATAACAAATATTTTCTCCCAAAGCTATTAGGAAAAATCATGATAAAATATCCAAACTATCAAGTATAAGTAACCAAAATGTATTGAGCACTTTCTTTGTACAAAGCATTGGTCTAAGGAGTGTAATGTGTTAACTCTATCAATCCTTCCTCATAACAACACTGTGAAGTAAATAGTAATATTGTCCCTGTTTACAGAAAAGGTAACTGAAACACAAATCACCTTCATAAGTCCCCACAACTAGTAACAGAAGCGGGATTTAAATGTAGCTGCGGACTAAAAAGTAAACAGCCATAACCACCATACACCACTACCTCTCAATGTTTGGAAAATTGTGGATGTTCAAGTAAGTAGCACCTGATAATATTATCTGGATCATCACAATATTGATTATCATTATCGTATAGATTTTCAGAAATACTAGTGAGTAAAATACTGTGCATGACAAACTAATTTACTTCATAAGATTTGATCATATAGTACATGAATTTATCTGCATTTTTTGGTAAAATGCTACTTCGATAGTACTGTTTAAAATCACATTTTTTTCATGTTTAGTCAATTTTTTAAATCTTTTCTTTAAGAAATAGTTTCAAATTTGGTGCAAAATTTGTAAAAACCTAACTAATTCAGAGAGACCAGATAACATTTACTCTCCCTCTAATGGTTCATTTACTTTAAATGGATTAAATTTGTTGGCAACATTCCTTGTATTGGGGGGGGGAGGAACTAAAAACTTTTTACACTTCTAGAATTTGTCATTTTAAATCTTAAGAAAAGATCAGTTTAATACAACAGAATAGTTTTCTTAGGTAGTCATTTATACTCTTACTCAGTCATGGTTTTGGGGGTGTTTTTGCCACTCAAATTCTGTGGTTACATTTTTTTTTCATTCCACAGCCAAGTTTTTTTGTTTTTTTTCCAGTTTTACTTACATATAATTGACAAATAAAATTGTACAATATTTAAAGTGTACACCATGGCGATTTGATATAGGTAGGCATTGTGAAAAGAATCCCACTATTTAATTAATTAACACAGCCATCACCTCACACACTTATCTTTTGTGTGGGTGTGTGAGACTATTTACTCATAAATGCTACTCTTTTAGCAAATTTCAATTATATAATACAGTGTTATCAACCAGTAGTCACCATTTTTGATAGTAGATTCTCAGATATTATTCATCTTATAGCTGAAAGTTTATATCCTTTTACCATGTTTTAGTAAAGAAAAATAACAATATCTATGTCTTGTATGCATTTCTGTCTAAAATTATCTTGACTCTGTGTGACTCGGGTCTCATAGAACTGGGGACTATTTCAAAGTAATCAGTGGATAAAGTTGATTTAACATAAAAATTCTAATCAATTTTTGCTTTATAACCATGCATTATGAATTGCTTTTCTTTTAGAGTTATAAAAAATAATAATTGCGCTAGTCATCAAAGGTATTCTAGTTATTAAAATTGAGAATTATGTAGACACGTTTTCATACTAAATTAAGATCAATGGTAATAATGACTTTAGACTCCTGAGCTTTAATTTGATATTAACAATTGTAAATTTTATAAGGTATTTTAGTTGTTCAGTTAACTTTTTAGAAAATGATGTATGAACCAACCAAGGAGTATTCATAGACTATTATTTTCTCATATATAAGTTGTCAGCTAAAATATTGAATTTAAATTTTAAATGCTAAATTATTTGATAATGTAGGGATTAGACAAAAATGACAGTCAAACAAATATCACCCCAAATGGAAAATATTGATGGAAACATAATTGCATATACTAAATTTTACATTATTCATATTCTTAGAGGTCAGAATCTACGTATGGTAAAGTTAATCATAGGTTGGTATAAAATAGTTCGTAAAGTAATTTTAATCCTCATTAACTTTAATTTTTTCTCCGCTTATTTTGAGCAAAAATTTTTATAACAAAACCCTCTAAGGAGACAATAAACTTTTTAATATTTATTCTAACCCAATTTGAGCTCTTTCTTCCTTTCTGCACACATACACATTAAGACTTTCTTCATACCTCAATTTTTGTCCTAGAGAATTACTTCTTAATACTTTAAGCATAAAATAGATAACATATTAAACTTTGTATTTGTAAGCATTTTTTTTTTTGCTAACTGCTTTGTTGGCAATGAAGTTAAACAAGCTAATGCCAAATTTTCCATGTTAAAGCAGCTTGTGCAGACTGCCATTTTTCCTATTTGAATTTAATTTTTATTCTAAGAGGAATATGCTATGAAAAAACAGAATTGATTAATATTAGAAGTTTCTAATACAATTGTGAATTCGGCTGCGCCCCTGTCTCCTATCACTACCACCCCTATGTGACACACACAGCCGCCTGTGGAATACATTACCAGGCACCCTTACACAGGCCTGGCATTCTGTCATAATCATTCTTTTCATAGCACAATTTGTGGGTTTCTGTGAAATGCAGCTATTGGTAGTTATGCTGGTACTCAAATGAAGTGATATTGAATTCCTATTATGCATGTGCCTTGGAAACCTCACAGCTCTCCATAAAGATTTTATTCACACAGCAGATTTGTTGTGACTTAGATAGTTTCAGACAATTTTAGATTTGAATGGACATGGCAGGATCTGACAGTATAAAAGAAATATCAGGAGAGAGAAACATGTAGAACCAAATGATATATTAAGCAACCTACAGAACAAAGCAAAGAGAATGTCTGTGATTGTAGCAAACAAAACTAGAAAGTATGTCTTTGAAGAACCTCTCATGGGGGCTAATCTTTGTATATTGCATATATGAGTTGGCGATGGAACTTGTCAACTCCTTTCATCCTACAAATTAAGTTTTGATAAAGCCTGGTTCCTTATATAACCTTCATATTTTTTAAATAAATTGTTCATTATAAGACACATCCTAGGTTTCATGTATTTTCACAACAGTCTAGGTTACAAATACAAAATGGAAAATAAAGACAATTGCAAAAAACATTTATTTCTCAACTAGAATTTAGAAGATTTAATTGAGAAAAAGAAGTTGAGTAATTTTTAATAGAAATATAAAATGTGGAATTCGAGTAACGGTGAACTAATTCACGGATAAAGAGGGGAGAGATTAATTAATATATTTAAGGCAAAAAAAATGAATCTAATATGAAGTTTCCTTCATTAGGGGCAGTACACTATGCATCAGGTATAATTTAGGGACTGCAGATACAACACTGAGCATTGGAGACAATATCCATTATTTTATGGATCTTTTTTACTAATGGTAGAAACAGTTACTTAAAAAGTAAATAGATTAAAGAATAATGCTAGGTAGTAATAAATGGTATGAAAAATACAAAATAGATTGGTGGGACAGAATCTATCTGCAATAGCAGCGGGGTGTTAGGGGCAGCTACTTTATCTTTGGTGACTAAGGAAAGCCTCACAAAAGAGGTGATGTGAGCTGAGACATGAATGATAAAAGTGGCTATATGAAGGCCTGCAGACAGAACATTCTAGACTGACATACAGCAAATGCAAAGCACCTTTTTAAGCTAATTTCTTCAGATCACACATATTTACATTACTTTAAAAATAATTCACTTCTGGACTATATGGAGGTTCCTCAAAAAATTAAAAATAGAACTACCATTATCCAGCAATCCTACCTCTGGGTATATATCCAAAGGAAAGGAAATTACTACGCATCTCAAAGAACTATTAATATCTGTACTCCCATGTTCACTACAGCGTTATTCAAAATAGCCAATAGGTATGGAAAACAAGTGCATCAATGTGTGAATGAATAAATAAAATGTGTGACACATACACATATCATTTAGCTTTAAAGAAAGAAGGAAATCCTGCCATTCATGACAACATGAATGAACCTGGAGAGCATTATGCTAAGTGATATACCAGACAGGGAAAGATAAATACTGCAGTGTCACTTATATGTGGAATCTAAAAAAAAAAAAAAAAAATTGGAATAGGGAGCGGTTGGTAAAAGGGTACAAACTTTCAGTTATAAGATGAATAAGGTCTAAGGATCTTATGTATAACACAGTGACTACAGTTTACAATGTCATATTGTATAATAAAAAAAAATTGCTAAGAGACTAAAACTTAGTTTTCTCAAAAAAAAAAAAGTGAATACTTGAGATGTTGAATGTGTTAATTTAGTATATTATGGGAATCTTTTTACAATGTGTATGTATATCAAATCACCATGTTATACACTTATATTACAATTTTCTTTGTCAATTTTACTTCAATAAAGCTGAAAAAATAAATGTACATATGAACACACATACACAAAAATATTTCAACTTTGAAAAATAAGTTGGATAAGACCAATGGAATAAGAGGAAAGGAATAGAAAAGAAAATACCCACCACTTATATTAGAAGAACACAAAACATATTCATTTCAATAGATATTAAGAACTAGATATACCTAAGCAAAAACGAAGATAAATAATAATTTAATCATATGCTCTTAGAAGCTTTATTTGTCACCCCAAGTCACGCAACCATTTTTTTTACCATAGTCATTCTCTTTTTACAAATAATGTTAATGTACTGATTTCTATGAGCATCCAGTTTATGTGAAAAATATAACCTCAACAACACTTACTAGTTCTACAGAAATCTTCCAAGAACTGCACTCTCATCATTGTCTCCCTCTGTTCCTCTCTAACCCAATTTCCCAAATTTCCTATGACACCCTGGCTTTCTCATATTGAAAAGGAGAACTATATGATGTCTTATTTCATTCTAAGATGTTAGTGATTTGTCATGTTTGAAAAGAAAGTGAGAGGAAAGGTAATTGTCAATACAAAGTAATATACATTTACATATAATATTTCAATCAACCAGCAACCATTGTGAAGTTATTTTTAGGTAAAATACCATGCTATTATCCTTCAAATAACAACATTATTCAGCCTCCATGTAAACTTGGTTTTATGTATAAATTTGGGATAGGTTCTGATCCAGAAACTTTCAGATAAGCATTATCTGTCTGGAAGACCTTTAGAATGACCAAGTTTGTAGGTAAATTCAAATGCAAATTAAATGCATCTATAACATGTATTTTAAGTTTTCCTTGAAGTTACCTTTATAGTCAAGGTATTACTATAACTTTAATAGTTTGTAAGCTATTTGAGGGCAAAGACATCACCTATCCCAATCATGTCTTATATTTCTCACTAACACAAGATTTGGAAATGTCAAATAAAGGCTGCACTGGACAAATTAAATAGGAAAGGAATATTTTTATCAAGACTATTGCAATAGAGGATAGAGACTGTACTTAAGTCTGCTGAAACAGAAGGTGGGAGAGATTTTAAGCTCTGGAGTAAGCTAGTGTAAATGTACTAGAAGATGTTAGAGGGGACTGTAGTTAATGTTATTAGGCCATTGTATCTGATCAGTGCTCATCGAAGTTAGGTTCCTACTCGCCCACTGAGACTGGAAGATAGAGATGCTGTCTTTATTAATGATTTTATGTCAAGAAATGGCTGCCAGGTCCTTGAGAAAGACATTCTTGGGTTATAAAACTGGGAAGAGGTTAGAAGATTTATATATTAAAGGGGCGGAAAACAAATTTACAATGGAAAGTTCTCTCAAGTAAATGCTCTCTTAAAAGGGAGGCCAGGGATATATAGTCAGGAAGAAACCTGTGTAAAGCTGAGTAAGGCCATCTCAGTCAGAATGTAGTAATTCCTCAATAAATATTTGTTGACCAAATAAATGAATGCACCTTCAAAATATTGTAGGAGTTTAGTGGACTCTGAAATCTTTCAACCACAACATACTTGAATAAATCGTTACAAAAGAAATATGCCCCCTTAGCTATTAATTCCAGAAAAATCTAACGATTTCATATAATTTTATTGCCATATAACATAATACTTAGCATATAGCATGCATATTTACTGATGGTAATTAACATAAATACATACACAATATCAGAAGCTCAAATTTTGGGGTTTGTGCTAAATGTTTGCTTGTATTTAGGCCTTACCCTTTTCCTTATCTTACTGTGTTAATTTTTTTTGTTTTTGGTTGGGTATTCAATAATGAGATGTTTTGGACTAGGATGACTTCAACTCTCATTTGAAATGAATTATTTTCAATGAAGGTTAATGGAAGAAACTATTATAGTGATCACTCAAGCCGACAGTATTTTATTTTCCCTTCTCCACCAAGAACTATGCCCAAGTACTTCATTAAATCTGAAATTATCAAATACAGTATACTCTCCAGGGTTCAGATAGTCAAAAAGAAAAGAAAAAAATGAAATAATTTGCATTTCTCAGTCAAAATTTTAAAAATAGAAGTTTATTTTGAAATTTTACAACCCCCTTACAATCTCAATTCACTGCTTCTTAGAATGAGAGTTGACCTGATGGCACAACAGGGAAAACATCTCAAAAAGCCCTCTCAGAGATTTACAGTTGCTTTCCTGCCTCATTCCATGGAGCAGAACCCTGCGTGCCAGGATTGTCAAGCTGTACCCTCCCATTAGTACATCTGAGGAGAAATCATGATAATCCAACTGATGCTCAAAGACATTTCATCAACTGAAAAAAAATAAGATTAAAATGTAGAAGTTTTTTTTTTTTTTGAGAGGCACTAAAGTTTATGTGAATAGGTCTCATATGGGGAGTCGTTTGAAGCTAGGGACTTCAAAGCAGATCACAGACCTCCAGTGGGTTAATCACTTAATGAAGGAGTGGGGAGATGGAATTACCACAATTCAGTCAAGCTAAATTTATCCTTTTCTTTTTTTTAGAGAGAAAACGCAAACAAATGCCCATCTTTTAGTTCCCAACAGTATACCAGTTAAACATGTGTTTGTGAGGCTGCTAAGCTTGCTAGTTATTTTATGTAAATCACAGTGGAAAGACGTTCCCCATGGATACCAGTGGCATTAGATGCACCACTTCGTTCAGGGGGCATCATCTTTCCCTTTGCTGCAACTCATAGGTTTTGAGTATTAAAACATACACATAAAAGATTCAACACATGAAAGGTTACCAAAAAAAAGGGAGAAAAATAATATAAATTTAGGTTAGGAAAAGTTGGGCATTCTGACTATAAAAATAGAAAGCAAAGAGTTCTATATATTGATTAAATTTCTTTAAAATTAGTGGAAATCATCTAGAATGCCTAGAAACTAGTAGGAGATAGAAAGAGTGGGTATTATTTCCATCAAATACATATACCATAGGCATGCATGTCTGTGAAAAAAAAAATCACATAGACTGACTAGAAATGAACATATACAAAAATCAACAAGCCTGTGAAAAATAAGGCCGTATCTTCCAGGTCCATATTTTGGTGAAATATTAACAGTTATAATAGTAATGATAATAACAGAACTTCATCAAAACAGCCTAAAAGAAGTTTATAGATAGGAGCCGGGGTTGGCTGTGGGCGCACACAATCTTCCTGATTCACAGTGATTACAATGTGACATCTTTGGTCCCTCAGGTGATCTTTCTAAAAGATGAAATTGAATTTAATTACTGTGTTTCCCTGAAAATAAGCCCTAGCATGATTTTTCAGGAGAACATCCCCTGAACACAAGCCCTACTGTGCCTTTTGGAGCAAAAATTCATATAAGACCTGGTCTTATTTTTTGGGAAACACCATATAGTTAATAAAGATCACCTGATTAAGACCAAGGAAAGGAAAGAATGACAAACGTACTTCAGCTATTTTACTGCTAAAAACTGTAATGGGAATGGAATTGTGATGAAATAATAGTTGTGTCACAATGTAACATAATAATCAAAATGTATATGGATATTGTCATTTACATTTTAAATTATACATGTTTAAAATTTATTATATGAAATTATTATATATTATGTATAGAATATAAATGAACAAAATTAAAGTACTATGTCTGGTATCTATTCCATGTATATTTTGTTAGGATCAAGACTAAGCTATAATAACAGAGACCCAAAAAATTCAGTGGCTTAAGCAAAATGAAAATTTACTTATCTGTTACATAATAGTCCAGATGTGGGTTATAATAATCCTGGTTAGCTGGCTGGCTTGCTGGCTGGTTCTTCTCCCCAGGTCATTTGGGGGCCATATTCCTTCCATATTGTCGCCCCACCATGCCCCAGGTGTTGTTTTTCTCTCAACACTCGAAGCAGAGTCCCTATCATGTCTGTGTTCTAGCCTGTGAGAAAGGAAAAGAAATAATCCAACATATTCCACATTGTCTCTTAAGGAAATGACCTAGAAACTACACACATCACTTCTGCTTATACCACAGTAATCCAAACTCAATCTCATGGTCATCCTACTGCGTTAGTTTGCTAGGGCTGCCATAAAGTACCACAGACTAGGTGACTTAAACAACAGAAATGTATTTTCCTCATTACAATGGAGACTATAAGTCTAAGGTCAAGATATCAGCAGTGTTGGTTTCTTCTAAGACCTTTCTTCAGGTTTCGCAGACGGCTCTCTTCCTCCTGCGTCTTCACATGGTCTTTTCTCTGTGTATGTTTGTGACCTAGTCCTTCTCCTTATAAGGACACCAGTCATATTGGGTTAGGTGCCATGCTAATTATGTTACTTAACATTAATTACCCCTTTAAAAAGTCAGTCTTCAAATATAGTACATTCTGAGATACTAGGCATTAGGTCTTCAACATATGAATGTTGAGAGTACATGATTCAGCCTATAATACCCAGCCTGCAAAGGAGACTGAGAAATGTAATTAGCAATTGAATGGCCATTTAACTAGGTAAAACTTCAGTCTTATTAGTAAAAGGAAAGAAAGGAGAACAGTTATTTAGGAATAGCTAGCAGCATCTGCCACATTATTCTAGAATTAATAAGTACAAGGCCAAGTACACACTAGGTAAAAACTCACCAAAAAAGAAAGAGAAAGGGGGGGGGGGGGAGGGAAAGAGGGACGGAGGGAGGGAGGGAGGAAAAGAGCAGGAAGGATATGTAATCGATAATGAAACTCAAAAGCAGTTGAGCCCCAAGAGAGAAATCCTGTCCCAATATAAAAACCTGGTTAAAATTAACTCAATTTTAGAAGTACTGAGGCCATTTCAGGTGTAGAGTATAGCTTAAGATACATGTAATATCTTAATAGATTTTTTTAAGCAGAGAAAAGCAGATTTCTCAGGATTTATAACTAGTCTCCTTTGACCTCCACAAAAAGTGAATATAAGTGAGCCATCCATAAAGAGCATTTTATCACTCTCCTTTTTTCTGTTTAAATGTTTGATCATGCATGCATAAGACTGTCTCTGAATCTAGAACTAAAAGGGTTTTACTAAATGAAATTAAAGCCCCATAGTTTATGTAAACTTGTTCTATGAGCAAGCTATAGGGATTTGTTATTTACAAAAATTATTGGTGTATACAAGAGGATGGAAAATGGTAAATAAGGCTTGAATTATTAAGCAGTTTGGCATTTTGTTTTGTTTCTTAATAAATACTCAAATATGTTCATGATTTTAAAAAAAAGAAATTCCTCCAGAAGGATATCTGAAGTATAATGTAGAAACCTACACATAACCTTCGATTCCTGTCCTCAATTCCCATGGCAGTTCTATACTGTGAAATCATAAATATGTGAGCACTGTTACAAATTGTTAATTTATGAAATTTATTTGAGTGGATATTTGCTGGTTTCTTTCTGCTGTGACTCACGTTTGGGTCCATGCCAGGAGCACCCATTGCCTTTTACTTTACACATACAGGAAAGAAATGGGAGCATAAGGCACTTTTACTAAGAAATATTGTGATTAAAAAATAGTTATACAGCAAAAAACAGTTGCAAACACACAGTATCATTCATTGCTAATGAGTTAAAAGGATACCACAGTGCACATATAAATCACTATACAGTATCTTGCAGTTTATTTAAATTCATTGTGCCTCATTATAACTGAGCTATGCACCTTTAGGTCTGAGTTGATTAGGAATGCAATAGCTCAGAATAGCTTTTAATTCAGAGAAACATGGCCTGACCTTTACCATAATTCTGTGTGAAACACACTATAGTTTAGACATTAATAATGATGCTACCTCTTTTTCATACTGGTGAGATGCTGCTTAAAATTTGGTATTATTAGTTAACAGGCTCAGGCCAATACATCAAAACCAAATTACCCTTCTGTGTATAACTACAGTACTTAATTCTGAGTTCTTCATCTCTCATAACTATTACTTCCTCTTTAAAAATGCTAAAAACCAAAATGTAATAGTGTCATGTCATAGCAATAAGTCACAGATACAAACTAAAGGCACTCCTCGTCACTCCCCATGGACTGCCACTGTATGCTGTTAAGGATTTGTGCTTCATGATATATGTTTTAACAGCTAAGGCATTGCTTGTCTTTGACCTTTGTCTCTCAATTTAAGAATGCCATTTCTTTAAATCACCTTCCAGTAAGTCAACTAGCACAAAAAACAATAGAACTTTCTTACCATTCTCATTAAGATGCAGTAGAAAAGTACAAATCACAGGTTTAAATATCTATTTTCTTTAAAAATAATTTATAGTGTTTATAATGATAAATACAATAAATAATTAAGTAATATGTTTACCAAGTTTAATATATCTAACAGCTCACCAAAGCTCATGATGGAAAATAACATTCCTCTGTGGCACCAATATTTACTTCTTTCCATCTTTGCTTCCCACTCCCCAGAGGTAACTCATTTTGGCTTCCTTAGATTTTAACTCATATTCCTGAATCACATGTTCACATTGCTAAATCTCAATGTTTCCATTCTAGATATTATACTTGACTTTATATAATTAAAAAAATAGATATAACCCTTTGGAACATCATCCACTCAAAATCTAAGATTTCCCTGCATTATCAGTCCTGGGGATTTCCTCTGTCATTCTTGTGTTCAATCTCCCTTCACAGAATCCCTTTCTTCGAGTTAGGATTCCCTTTGTCTCTGAGAAACAGAAAGTCAACACAAGGGATCAAATGAAATGAGAGTAGACTTATCATGGGCAAAGGAATGGTCAAGAAAACTCTACGCTGTTAGAAAACCAGGACCCTCAGATCTTGTCATTTTGCAATGCTTCTTGTAATGTCCCAAGGTACCAGATTATGATAAAAGATGCCTGTCAGAGCTTCAGCCACTACAGGAACAATCTGAAAGACACAGAGGAAGGGCGAGTCAATTCCTTTTCAGAACACTTCCTGAAAGTGGCACACACTCCCTATACTTAATCCCATAAACAGAACTTAATCACTGACCATGCCTACCTTCAAGGAGCTAGGAAATTTAAGCCTGTATTTCAGCAGATCTTTTACGAAGAAAGAAAGAGGGACAATATTGTGAGATAGTCAGTCATACAATGTCAATTTTCTATATTATTTTAGTGCAGCATATATTAAAGGAGCTCTCTGAGAAAGGGTAAACTAGAAATACACTTTTTGAGGCCTTGCCTCTCTTAAATGTATTTATTTTTATAATCTCACACTTTAGTGAAAGATTGGTTGGGATGTAAGACTAGAATGTAAATGTTTTTTGTAGAATTTTGAAGGTGATTCATTTTCATCTAGTTTCCAGAGTTGATATTGAAAAGTCCAAGTCTGTGCTGATTCCTAATTCTTTGTTAGTGATCCTTTTGGTACCCCACTCTGGAAACTTTTAGGATGGTCTTTTTATTCCGATATTATAAAATGCTACACTAGTAATACATTATGTGTGTTTTGCTCCGTTCATTCCTTGTACTCAGCTAGGAAGGGTTTTCAACCTGGAAACTAAAATCCACCCACTCTGGGAAATTTTTTTGTCTTATTTGGTTTTTTTTCTCTTTTTATTTTATCCTCTTTTCTCTCCTTCTGAGTGGTAGGCCCTAACATCAGTCAAAATGAGCTATATCAGTGGTTTAATACAGCAGAGGTTTATTTGTCACTGACACTATATATCCAACAGAAACCGGTTGAGGGCTGGACTCCACATTGTCCTTACACAGAGACTAGGGTGAGTTTTCACCCTCCAAGGATCTCAGGACTATAGCAGAGAAAAGGTAATATGGAGAATGGCAGACACACTGACTGCTAAAAACATTTACCCAGAAGTAACTTGTACCATTTCTACTCATATTTTATCAGTAACAGGAAGAAATATATCCATGCCTAACCGCAAAAGGGTAGAAAGGTGCAATCCTACAAGGTCCCTGATCGGAGGACAACCAGAATATTGATTAACAGCCCTAAGAATATACATATATGTATAAAAAATGGGTCTCCTAGAAAGATACTCTCATTTTTCATTTTCTTTTTAATTTTGTTGTTGAGACTCAGTTTATATGAGGTAAAGTGCACACAATGCTAGTGTATATATTGATGAATATGTATACACCCATGTACCATAATCCAAATCAAGATATAAAATATGCTCAATACTGCAAGACTTCCTCCTGCCCTCTCTAACAACACTCCCAAAAGTAACCAGTAATCTGACCTCTATCATCATAGATTAATTTTGCCTGTTTTTGAACAACATATAAATAGAATCATGTATTATAAACTCTTTTGTGTGTAAATTTTTTTACTCAGTTATATATTGGTGAGATTCATAAATAATGTTTCATGTAACAATTTCAATGTTGCATTTGACAATACAAATACAGTACTCTTTATCCATTCAACTGTTATTGGACATTTCAGTTATTTCTAATCTTGGATTATTATGAATAAAGCTGCTATAAAATTTATGGCACATTTCTTTTGGTGGAAAACATAAAAATTGAACAGCAATTATTAACTTTAATTAATTTCAATTTTTTAATGGCTTAATGGTTAATGCTCTTTTTGTCCAATTTAAGAAATCTTTGACTATCCAAGTTATAAAGATAATCTCCTAAATTATTCCTGAAAACTATTATATTTTATTGTTCACATTTAAATCCATGATCCATCTCAAATCAATTTTGGTATATGATGTACACTAGAGGTCAAGACTTTTTTTCCACTAGTACAACCAAGTGAAAAGCATTATTTACTAAGAACATTTTTTACACTTGGATTTGCAGTGATGTGCTTTTTGTAAAGCAGATGATGACATATGTTCCAATTTTCTAACTCTTTGAACTGTATTTTCTTTCCTGGATGATTTCTCCAATTTTATATTCTAACCCTTATATATTTATATTTATAATTTCAATTATCACATTTTAATTTTCAAGAGCTCTTTTTTGTCCTCTGATGATTCTTTTTACTGTTTTAAATCAAAGAAACATTATATTCTCTTATCTATGGATCCTATATTTGTGGATATTGATTATATTTTTTTCAGCCTCTTGAATTTGTTCAGCCTCCTCTCAGTTCTTGTTTTGGTCTCTGTCTCTCATGTAAGAGATTTTCTCAAATATCTGGTAGGCACTGGCTACCCCATTCAGTATCCATAATGCTGACTAGAATCTCCCTCTAGTTGGAAAGGGCTTATTAGCTGAAGGGCCTCAACTTGTATGATTGCTGAATAGAGATTACTATCTTACTAGTTTTCCTCTTGGTTCTTCCAGTCTCCACCCTAGGAGATATAAAACCTTGACTTGAGTATAACACCACCATGCTCAACAGGTCCCACTGTTCCTAATTCCAGAGTCCTTCTGTTCGTCCTCCCAGAAAAATAAACACCCAGAACTCCGTGGGAGTTGAAGAGGGAGATTACTGTTAGTTGTTTGGAGTAGGAAGCTAGAACACATTGCCTAATTACTTTGCATTACAAACTTTTAACATTCTTTGTTTCCACCCCACCACCACTCTATCCCACATTTCAATATGCTGTTGCAATCCCAAAATCCTGTGGAACAAATCAGATTATTTCTTGATTGATTCTAAGCCCCAAAATGTGAACTAAAATTTCAGATTTTTCTAGTTTGCTTAGTGAGTTGCCTCTTGTCCACTTTACTTATATTTTTAAATACCAGTTTGCTCTTCATTATCCAATATTTTCTATCCCCCTCAACTCCATCCATGTTCTTTTGCCTCATAGGCTTACATTTTTTTTTTTTTTATTTTTTTTTTTTTGACATTATTTTAGTGGTGTTTGGGGAAAAAACATGTTTTCTGCTACTTGTCTGATTTGGATTCATTGTTGGCTCTCTTTGGCACAAGATAAATTGCATTCTGGAAACAAAACAAAACAACAAATGAGGTGTTTCTCTTCAATTGAAATTGAAAAATAATTAATCTCCCTGCCTAAAGGTCAACAAACTTGTTTATCTATTTTTTTTGTTTCACATTTAGAAAGTATCTATATAGGTTTTGAGAACATCAACTCCCAAATGCTCACATTGACAAAATTTTAAATATGACTTTATTTTAAAATAAAAGTTTATAAAATATTGAACAAAATATATTGAAAAATATCATCATTTTTCTGAACTTCCGACACAATGTTTCTCTTCTAAGTCTCCTTGAATTTGGACAGTGCCCCCTAAAATTTCTTTTTCAAAGGAACAAGACAAAGAAACAAAAACTCATAGACATAGATAATAGTTTAGTAGTTACCAGAGGGTAAGGAGGGAGGAGGGTTTTAGAAGAACGTCAATGAGGTCAAATACATGGTGATGGAAGGAGAACTGACTCTGGGTGGTGAACACACAATGTGATATATAGATGATGTAATACAGAATTGTACACTTGAAACCTATGTAACTTTACTAACCTTGTCACCCCAAAAATCTTTAATTAAAAAAATAGATTATATATTGTAATAGCATGGGCCAGAGTCAGATGGTTGCTGGACTTGTCATGATGATCACTTCTTAAGCATCGGGAATATAATTAATAATGTGGTAATAACTCTGTATAGTGCCAGGTGGGTGCTGTTGAATAACTGCGATATACTCCCGACAATAATATAATGTTGTACATTTGCTATATTTTAATGCAAATCAGAAAAATAGATTATATGCTATTTATTGCCATTAGAGTTCAATATAAGCCAGCTTAGCTGACTAGGTAATTTTCTGCTTTCATACCACTGCATGGTTTATCCCTTCTGAGACTGTGTCCCTGAATGCAAATTTGCCTCTACAAATAGACAAGATAATTTGTAAAGACTGATATCAAATAATAGCTGACTTCAACTATGACCACCTACTATTTGAGACCCACTTTTATTAAGATACAAATATTAAACAGTCAATATAATATAAAGCTAATATAAAGACTATGTATCAGTTTAGGGTTCGTTTTTAACTGTGGTAAGAGGGAGGCTGATAGAAAAATTCAGGTTGGTTACTTACAAAAAGAAAACTGTCATTTCGGAAATGTACCTGACTCCTTTCTCTCCCAATCACCTCACTATATTAATGAGAAATTTTTTCCAAAGAAATAAGTAACTTTTCCTTGATTTCACAAACACTTGAACCAGAATAAAACTATTCTCTCCTAGAATCCCAATAGTGTGCCAGTTGATTTTTTTCCATTTATAAACTAGACTTTTAACATCTCTTTTTGCCTCTTTTCCAATTGTTTTGACTAGTTTACTATCCCCCAAATATATTAAATAACAGCAGTGATTTTGATAGTTATATCATTCTTGTCTCCAATAGAAATATTTCTTATGCTAACATATTAGTCATGATTCTGGCTTTGGGGTGTGATGCACATATTTTACTATACTATACTGTACTATACTATACTATACTATACTGTACTGTACTATACTGTACTGTATACTGTACTATACTATACTATACTAATAATTTATTCATTTCATGAAGCATTATTTTAATCAACAATTGATGCTGAATTTTCAGCATCTGTGGAGAAGAATAATGTGATTCCTCTTTCACAGTTAAATTATGTTAGCAGAATTTTTATATTAAACAATCTTCGCATTGCTGCTATGAATCTTGGTTGTGTTTTAGTATATGTTTAACATGTTGGTATATTCTATTTGCTAATGTTTTATGGATATTTTTATTGACATTTATTATTCTAGTGTATTCCTTTTGTGACATTTTTGCCAGTTTTTACTGTCAATGTTTTGCTGGCTTTACTTAAGAATTTTGAAGACTCATTTAGTTAACTCTGGAAGATTTTAAATAACAAAGGGATTGTATATTATTTTGAGTTTTGGAAGAACTCATCAGTAAAAATATGTCGGTGTGATATTTTAGGAGGTGGAGTAGCCCTTTGACACTGTTCTCTCTGTCCTTATATAATTTGCCTCTGTGGGTCTTAAATTTCTTTTAACAGAAATTTTGAAAATTTTAAATTTCCCATAAAATCATCTAGGTATAGAAATATATTGATGTAGAGTAGAACAAAATAGCTTATGATTCTCTTAATTTTCTTTGTATCTCTAAAATTTTTCTCATCATTATTCTTTATTTTCTTTTGTGATGTTTCCATTATCACATATTGAGTTCATGTGCATATTCATTTAATTAACAAATATTTAGCCTAGTCTGAACAGTGATTATTAAAGCAGTAGCTAAAATACAGTGACGAATAAAAGAGGGAGGAGGAGAGACAGAGAGTGAGGCCATATTTTCCAATGTGTGGGTTTTTGTGTATAACTTGGGTGGGATAAATAATTAACATATGTTTATAATGTTCTATATATAACTTCTGTGTTTTCTAAAATTTAAATTTCAAAAGCTATTATACTACTTGGTGAGGAGGTATGGAAGAGAGGGGAGGTATGAATCTCAGAAAACTTTTTCTGGCTTAAAAAAAATTGTCTTTCAGTCTGGAAGACACCTAACAGGTGAATCTTCTCTCATAAGAGATATTAAAGTTGTCTCCGGATATGACTTCTGGTCCTTCTAGTCCTTTCTAGAGTTTTGATGGTTGATCTAATCCCTGAGTACACAACCTGGCACCTATGAAAATACTGCTGGTCCTGCTTATTGTTGAGGATCTATGCTATTGTCACCCTCTGTGGAAGTCTGATGATTAAACTTGAAGAGCTCTGCCTTTCCATATAATAAAAGTGCATGCCATGGAGTAGAAGATGGGATTATAATCTCAATGATTCTCCTTCCTATTAACTTGACACATTTATCTCTGGTGATCACAGGTCCTCTGAGTCTTATCCATCCCACCCATCAGACCCTTAGCCTATACCTTCTTCCCAGAGTTTTTGCAACATAGTCCACCTTCATCTTTCAAAAACCTACAGTTCCTTTGAAACATATGTAATAAGCCTATATCACTCAAGTATCACTGCTCCCATCTATGGCTCCTGAAATATTTATTTACTCCGTTAACTATCAAGATTGTTAGCCCTAGTTCCATCATGAGTTATCGCAAATTCAACATCAATAGAAACAATCCATCCTTTATTTTAAATCCACCTAAAATCCTGATCTGTGATATGTCACTTTCCCCATTGTCATAAATATTTTATACCACTGAACACTCAAATTAATTGACCCTATAAGGTTTTGTTTTGTTTTTTTTTTCCTTTTAGGATGCAGCACCTCTTATACTATTGTTCCTCTCACTGTCAGTCCTTCTCACCTGGCAGAACCTCACAGTTTGTTAAACCAAGTATTAGCCACTCTGTGAACAGCTGAATACAGATGGAGAAAATCATACCCATATGCCATTCAGTGCTAGCTAGGAACTCTCCAATTCCATAGAAAATGCACTTTCCCACTGTCTAAAGCAGACATTTCACAACTTTTCTGTTTCCATGCTCCCAATATCCTTGCGACTCACAAGTTTATTTGATAAACTTGTCTCATTTACTCTTTTTTTTTTTTTTAAGATTTTATTGAGGAAGGGGAACAGGACTTTATTGGGGAACAGTGTGTACTTCCAGGCCTTTTTTCCAAGTCAAGTTGTTGTCCTTTCAGTCTTAGTTGTGGAGGGTGCAGCTCAGCTCCAGGTCCAGTTGCCGTTTTCTAGTTGCAGGGGGCACAGCCCACCATCCCTTGCAGGAGTCGAACTGGCAACCTTGTGGTTGAGAGGCACAGTCCAACCAACTGAGCCATCCGGGAGCTCAGCGGCAGCTCAGCTCAAGGTGCTGTGTTCAATCTTAGTTGCAGGGGGCACTGCCCACCATCCCTTGCGGGACTCGTGGAATTGAACTGGCAACCTTGTGGTTGAGAGCCCGTGCTCCAACCAACTGAGCCATTCAGGAGGCAGCTCAGCTCAAGGTGCTGTGTTCAATCTTAGTTGCAAGGGGTGGAGCCCACCATCCCTTGCGGGACTCGAGGAGTTGAACCAGCAACCTTGTGGTTGAGAGACCGCTGGCCCATGGGGGAATCGAACCAGCAGCCTTCGGAGTTAGGAGCATGGAGCTCTAACTGCCTGAGCCACCAGGCCGGCCCCTCATTTACTCTTGAGTAAATAAAACCGTCAGATAAGAATTACCTAATCACAGTACAAAGTCGACGATTAACCTGCCACACTTTGCACTGTTTGTAAGTCCTCCTGATTCTGTCCTGTATATTTTGCCTGCACAAAGACTTATTTCTGAAAATATTATTATCCATATATATATAGTCTCCATTCTTTTTCACTATTACTATTTTACAGAATAACATCATACAAATATACAATATTGTATTTGTTCCCTTCTCTAATAATGTACATACAGAGGATTGAAAACAAATCAATTTCAAACTTTTCGGATTTCACTGTTAATCAGATGTTTTCCTTGTGTCACATATCTTTCTCCTTTGTTTTCTATTTTCCTTTCTTTGAGTAATAAGATATTTAGATTTTTTATGTCTTTATGCATTTAAAATGTATAGGATTTTTCATTTGATATGCATCTATGTTCACCAAACAAAAATGTTATAATTTTGCTTCACAAGTATTTGCCTTCAAACAGAGAATTCACTTTGGGGCTCTCGTAATTGCCCAATATACGTTTCTCACTAGAAATTAATAGGCGTTCTGAAGAGTACTGTTTCTGGTAAAGATGGTTTAACAGGGACTGGATTTACTCTCTCATGTGAAACAGCTACAATAGAAACAAAGTATATCAAAAAATGGCACTTAAAACATTGGAATTCAGGTCAAAAAAGGACAAGAAATAGTAAAAGATAGGGGGAAAGGGAGATTCACCCTACTACTACCCTTATGGCCTAGAGAAAGTTTCTAGGCTGAAACTTCAAGCAGATAAATTACATGTAATTGGAATCCCTGAAAAGGTGTGCAGAGGTTTGGGAGGTGAAAAGATACAGGAAGTAATAATGGCTAAATTTTTTCCAAATGTGATGAAAGTTATAAATCACTAGGTAGGCTAAGATGTTCAGCTAATCCCAAACACATTAAAGATGAAGAAAAATACACAAGATTCATCATAATCAAATTGCTGAAAACTAATGATAAAGAGAAATTTTTATAAACAGCCGGAGCAAAAGACACATAACAGGCAAAAGAACAAAGATAAAAACGGTAACATATTTCTTGTCAGAAACAATGCAAGCAAAGACAGTGGAGCCACAATTTTAAGTACTGGGAAGGAGAGAAGGGAAGATTTGGACTGTATTTTTTTTAACCAGTCAAGATATCTCCCAAATATGAAGGTGAAATAATGACTTTTTTGTGATATATAACATCTGAAATAGTTCTTCATCAACAGATCTGTACTGTAAGATATATTAAAGGATGTCCTTCAAGAAAAAGGAAAATAATGCCAGATTGAAACTTACATCAACAAACAAAAATATTAAGACCACCAGAAATCTTAACTACGTGAATAAATGTAAAGACTTTTGATTTAAATATCTTTCAAGGATAATTGACTGTTTAAATAAAAAATAAGAACAATGTATTTGGGGGTTGAATAACACACATAGATATAAAATATATGACAGTCTAAGAGAGGAAAAATAAATATATAATGTTTTAAAATTCTTTTACTGTACATGAAATAGTATATTTCTTTTTTTGTAGGTAAAATGTCTTTATTATTTGAAGCATAAAAAAGAGTAATCAAATTTGGGATGACATTTCATTTCTTACTTAGTCTTCTCAGTGAGGTTAAAAAAATACAATGACACTTAGTCTTTATGAACTCTTAAAAATGTCTAGAAGTTCACACTTAGTTTAATATAAAAAGACACTTAAAACACACAATGAAAAGATTTTAAAAACACCTCAAAGATACAAGTGAAATTACCTTGAGAAAATTTTCTAAACATAGACTCCTACATAAATAGGACTTCACTTTTTCTTGTTTTACAAAACATAGATAGCATTTATAATACTTCTTAAAGGTAGAATGTGATAAGTTAAAGATATATACTATTACTACTAAAGCAATCACTAAACGCAACAGCGCTATAACTGTTCTGTTATTTGAGTGGATTATTTCAGAATACACACACACTAAAATATTGGTTCACTAAAATGAGCCAAGAGATAATAAATCATAAGATATAATTTATGCAAAAGAAGTCAGAAAACAAGGGAAGAAATAAAAAAGAACAAACGAGACAAACAGAAAAGAAATAACAAGATAGTAGATTAAAATCCAACCATATCACTGATCACATTAAATATAAATAACATTAAAAGCCCACTTAAAAGGCAGACATTGTCAGATTGGTTAAAAAAGCAAGACTCAACTGTATGATACCTATGAGAAATGCATGTCAACTGATTTTGTTGTTAACAAACGCATGTTAACAAATTTTCCTTGCCTTTGACATGAAGTGTGTTTTAGTATGATGAGCTGAGGACATGCTATTTTTGTGCACTTATCCTGCTTGGTTTTTACAGAACTTCCAGTATCTTTGGCTTGATAGTTTTAGTCAGTTTTGTATATATTTACACATATATACATATACATATGTATATACATATATGTGAAATTGTATCTGTATATTACTTTATGAACTATATATATTTGTAAAACTATATATATATATATATATATATATATATATATTTAAAATTTATGAAAAAGAAAGATCAATTTTAAGAAAGGTAAGCTAAGCTTGATTACCTTATCTTTAAAGAAATGTTGACGCCCCCCAAAATTTTTATTTTTAAATAGGAGAAAAACTATTATTGTGTATACCACATACGATGTATCTTATTAGGTGTGGTATATTTTGTATATACTTTCTTAGATAAACAGATTAAAATAAATTATAATTTTTTAAAAAAGAAAAAAACTAAAATTATCTCTTCCTACACTATTGACTTACATTAGATTGATACATTTTCTGGGAAAGAGAAATAACACAAAAAGAAAAGGCTAATATAATGGTCCCAAAAATACAAAGAAAAACGTTATTCTCTATTAAAGAGCATTGAAAATTAATATTGGATTATTTTATCTACAATTTACTGACCATACTAATGTACTATGAATAATTGTTACAAAGAGCTTCCCTGAGACCTGAATATCATTATTTCAAGGGTTCCTTGAAGATACAAATATTGAGAAAGGCTTTCATAGATATTACAATATTTAACTGATTATCTTCCAATATAAATTATGTCTTTTATCATTTTCCAGAAAAGTCTGTGACCCTGGATCACTTTAACTCCATGGACTTATCCCATATTTTGTGTTATTGAAGTAACATGTTTTATTTTTACATATAATTTAAATTCCACAAGACATTTTTGCTGTGAATATTCATCCATTTTGACTCACATGTTTGCCCTTTCAAGAGCTCTACATGTCTTCATGCTTATTTGTATTTCCATCTCCCAGCATTTTCCTCAACCCTAACTTTCTTAATTTCCCTTACTATTTTTCAATTCGTAAAATTTAATTTGTGTGTAAAAACTTCTCCCTTTTATGTCAGGAAATATTTCACAGCATCTTCATCTGTGAAGGATAGTTTCACTATTTTATAAAGTTCTAAATAGATAGCTGTCTTCTTTCAGCACTTTAAACATGCCATTCCGTTGTTTTCAGTTTCTTTCATTTCTGTTGAAAAAGCAGTCTTCAGGTTTATTTCAGGTCTGTGGAAATTTATGCCTTTTTTTCTGTGTACTAACAATATATTTTCACTTCTTTGCCTCACTCAATATTAGGTTGCAGTCTTTGTAAGTTTGATTTTCTACCTCTAATTCATAGCTGTGACTAGCACATATAATACTTCAGATCCAAAAGCCTGGGCCATTTAGTCAGGCCCTTCTCCCTTGGCAGTTCCTAATCTGTATTTTCTTTTCTCCTTGGAATTTTGAAATTGCCAAAAACTCCTCTCTGCTTTTTAGAGGCTTTCTGCTTACTTCTTACCTTGTGGGACTTAAAAATTCCTCAGGTTCCTTGAGAGAGAAGGCTGATGAACATCAAACACTTTGCTGCTTCGGCCGTTTATCCAGGCTCTTGCTCCTTCAAGTCCTGATTGCTATAGCAGCCTGAAGCCCATTGTTTTGTCTTTCCACATCTACAAAATTGTCCAAAACCAGTTTTAATTCTCTTCTTCGTCTAATGGCACTCTCAGTCTTTTCCCTGACTCCAATTTCTCATCCTTCTTTGGAAAGCTTCTTCACAAGAAATGTAATAGAACATTATCAATAATCAATTCACTCATCTTTCTTCTCGTTTGGTTTAACTTAACCATGCAGTGATTTATTTTTCATTACCCATTGTCTAATCATATACAGTCAATGTTTCCTTATTATTTGTACCTACAACTAAATACTTTTTTAAATTGATATCCCTTACCACAATATTCTGTCTAGAGACCCCAGTTGTCTATATTCTTAGTAAGTTTTACAAAAAATATATAAACACCTACATATATACACACACAGACACACACTCACCTGAATCACAGGTTAGTTCCAGCTTTTATCCATCAACTTTATTAATTTATATAAAAGTCAGTTAAACGTAGACCATGGTTGCTCTCTCCATTTCTCTCTATGAAAATCTCACAATTGACTTAGGGTCTCACTGATCTTCCGAAATTGCCTTTACAAAAATAATAAATAACCTTTTCATCACTAGATAACTGAGGACCTACTTTTTCATATTTTTAGTATTTTTCAATATCTACATGGTTAATTTTTATTTCCTTATGTATTCCCTAACATTTCTGGGTTTCTGAAGCTCTATTGAATCTTGGTAAGTTTAAAAGCAGTTAAAACTTAGTGCACTCTTTTTTTTTTATTCTTACTTCACTTCTTGTGACACATAGCTATATACAGTTAAATTAAATAATATATAGATTTAAAATCTATTGAAGAGCATTACTTTGCCCTATTCACTTTTGTGTCTCAATAGTGTGTCGCACATTGCCGGTATATAATAAGTGAATATAATTAAATTAAAACTATCAGTCATTAAAAATGTGCGTATCCTCGATGTACAAAATAGTAGCAAAATAAACAATTTCCATTTAGCAACAATATCTATTAACTGTTAAAAATATTGAAGTGGTGTGTAGCATAATCAGAAGGGTATTTTAGAAAAATCCAGGGGTAGTATGTGGTTAAACTATAGTTAGAAAGTTAAAAGATATTTAATGTATTCTTACCAGGACTGAACAGTTTCTTAAAAATAAGAAATTGCTACTAAATGTTGGTAGCAAACAGTGGCTTCCCAAGAACTAAGGACACACCTACCTAGATATACCTTTCAGGTTCTTCAAACTTTATCTGTTCGGTACTGAAATTATTGTTTTCCTCTCCCCACAGGATGCACTTCTTCTTCATGGGTCCCTGTGGTCTTGAATAATATCACAATTCAGACAATAGCCTTACATAGAAAACTGAGAGTCACACTGGACTACTTTATCTTCCTCACTCTCTACAATCAGCAAAATCTATAGATTTTACTTCCCACATACTTCTTGACTCCATCTACTGCACTCCATTCCCACTACCTATTTTCTTTTATAAGCTCCAATCACATTGCACTAGAATGACTGTAATACTCTCAAAACTCATGCTGCTTTCTTCCAAATGTTCCACACTGAACAGAATGCTCTTTATAAAAAGCAAATCTGATTATGTCATGCCCCTGATTGAAATGCTATTAATATTGTTAATAGCTCTTAATGTAAATATTGCTCTTAATGTAAACTTTAGTATATCTTATAAGGGTCTCCCTGACTCCCTGATCTGCTCCTCTTTCCCTCCCCAATAATGTCCTTTGCTGCTTCTTTACACGTGATCTTTAAGACATAATCACCTTAAGTTCCCTAACAAAGTCAAAGTCTCTCTAATCTCAGGGACTTCCTATGTGCAGGTCCTCTGCCTGAATTTTTTCCCTACCTCATCCTTTGATTAATGCCTACTCATCCTTTAGTCTCAGCTTCTATGCAGTTTCCTTCTGAAGGTTTTCCCAAGCAAGAGATGGACATGGTTGCCTCTCATGTGCTCCCATAATCAACCTGTCCTTATACATAACTTATTATGCGCGTAATGCATTGTAATTACTGTTCAATCATCTGTTTCCCTCAATGATATTACTTGAATAAATCACTTAGTAAATATTTTTCATTATTATCACCTTAAAATCTAGCACAGAAAAGATCATGTGGTAGAATCAAGCATCTATATATATACACATACTTGTTATTTTAAAAATACAACAGATCAAAAGAAATGTTTAACTTTATTTTTATTCTCCAAATTGCATATTTTTGTCTAATGTGTCAATAATAGTTTAAATTTATTGATGCATTTCCCAGTTTTATGCTCATTATTTCTTTTTAAATCTCATTCCTTTATTCTAGTTCAAGTTTTTTTTCCTAAACATCACTCTTTGGCATTCATAATGCCTACCAAAGTGCTTGATTCATAACTAATATAACAAACAGGATTAGGATGCTCTCTTATCTGATAAACTAGGCCCCTACTGCAATGATTCTAGCCAGAGGGAAGGCTTCACTCGCCAAGTTTGCCCAACCAGAATCCTTCCCATTCCATGGTTTGGACCAAGAGTGGAGACCTGACCCATCAGTTGAGCAGATTGGATTCTCTCTATCCAGAATTTGAACTCTGAAACACAAATCCTAGTAGTCAGTTGGTGGGGTCCTGAATCTGGAAGGTCATGTTTCTCAGAACATGGAGTGCTGTCATTTTTGCATTATATGTGCTGAAAAGCTAGTTGAGACAGGTTTACAGAGAAAATGAAGTAGACACAAAGAGAAAACCAGAGATAAGAGACAATGCTTATCTCAAAGAAAGAGAAAGGTCAAATAACTGTTTTAGTAAGTGAGCATTTTCTAGTTCCTAATTCTAACATCTCTTGAAATATAACTGTATATCTCTCCGTGGGTTCCATGATGTACCTTGGTAGTTCTTTTCTTTAGACTCTGTAATTTAAGCCCGCTCCTTTCTGGCATGCAAGTGCTCCGTAAGTATGTGTGTATTTTAAAAACTATACACTGAGTAAATACGGAAGGAAAGAAATAAGGAAGGAGAAAAGGAACAAAGAAAGGAAAGAAAGAAGGAAGGAAGGAAAAAGGAAGGAAGGAAGGAAGGAAGGAAGGAAGGAAGGAAGGAAGGAAGGAAGGAAGGAAAGGAGGGAAGCCATTGGGGGCGGAGGGAGGAAGGGAGGGAAAGAGAGAGGGGGGAAAAAGCAAGGAAACAGAGAAGGAAGAGGGAGAGAAGAAAGGTCCTTATCTCATAGGGCTTACTAAAATCTAGTTGGAGCACCAAAAATGAATATATAGAAACTACAACATCATAGGCATAATTTTACAGTTTTGAACCAGAACAATTATATAATTTTCATGCTATGAAATAAATGTTGTATTCTTAAGAATGAGTTCATCAATGTTTGAGGCAGAGGAGAGTTAAATGATATGTGTGAACATCATAGCATTAAGACACATGAGCTCAAAATATAATAATGGCATATAAATAAATTTCTCAATTATTTTTTGAAGCACCCATGCTTACTTTTCAGATTAAATAACTCAATAATTGGAATATTTCCTGTGAGTGAAATAGCAGAAAATGTAATATGGAGTCACAAAATTAACATTATAGACAATAAATGTTTTTTTCTAGGAAAAAATTATTCTTAAAAGAAGTGGATTCAGAGAATTTATGAAGGTTGTATTTTGCTTATGTCTTAAATTATTTTTACAGACAAAGACATATGAATACCAAACTTCACAGACTAAAATTCACATACAAAAAGCTCAAATACTGCCATGTTAGAGAGTACATCCCATTGACTGAATTTGAAGATTTCTGAGTTAGAGTCAGATTGCGGAGAACCTTGGAAGCTAAATCCAGGAGTTTATTATGCAATAGGAAACCTTAAAATCTGGAAGAAAGGGAAGAACTATGCATGATAACAAACAGATTGAAGAGTGACAACAGTCAACAAAGGATATAAATAGAATAAATGAAAATTATAAAATCTATTTGGATTTTTTTTGATACACAGTATTATTTCCTTGGGGTTTATGCCTCTTTCCTAGCATAAACTTCTGCTCAGTAGCAAAGAGGTAGGCACAGGACACTTCCTTGGAAAACTTTCCCTAACTTACTCTACCTCCAAGTTGGGAGAGCTTTAGTGCTCCTATGTGCTCTGATCACCTTGTACCTCCCCTGCCATGTGTCAATTCATTGCAAGATATTAAGATTTATTTAATTGCCTGCCTTCACCACTAAACAGAAAGCTCCATGAAGACCATCTTTCTCTTTAGTCTCTTCCCAGCATGACTCACACTGAGTAGGTGTGTATTAAAGAGTTGTAAAGGATAATCTGTTGTCTGTCTATGAGTAGGCCCATACCTCAGTGAAGAATTGATAAAGAAAGCTACTGTACCTCACTACAGCTAGAAAATCTGCCTAGAGCTCTGACACAGTGGCACTTTGCCTGATTCCTTTCCTGGAATACTTCTTCCTCTAAGGTACTTGATTTATATTTTAAATGAGCTGCCCTCTTAATAATAGAGCATTTGCAGACTATTATACACTTAAAAAGTACTCTTAAATATTCTATAAATTATTTTCATCCACACAAAGAAAGATGATACTCATGATATATCCAATTTTTAGTGGAGAAACTAAGAAGAAGATTGCCATCCTGTCATACAACTAAACAGAAAGTGAGTCATTTTTTTGTGTCTTGCCCTGAGACACAATATTACTCTGTACATCATGGTTGTGAGTTCTATTCTGTTGTTCCTATACAGCCTCAGAAGTCCTTTCTTAGTCTATGAAAGTAGGCAAGGGATAACATTGTTCCTTTTCTGAAATATGTGCTAAATAAAAAAATTAAAATTTCCCCACTCAAGTAGGTAAGCTAAGCCTTCAACTAATAATAAATATTCAAGAAATGATTATGTAATATATTAGTTTCAGTAAATACAAATCAGAAATATGTTATAATACTATAAAACTTCACTTGAATTATTTCAAAGAGTTTTGTTCACATTTTATATTTACTATGACAATTTTGGATAGTTACTATATTTATGAAATATACCTACCACAAAATTAAACAGTTCTGACCCTTGAGTTTATACACACTTAATTTAAAGTTATTTTTAAATTATTATATTACATGTTTTAGAAAAATCAGTCAATATCCCTCCTAACCCTCCCCCCCAAAATTATATATATATGGCATTGTGATTTCCAGATGGAGAGAAGGGAAAGATGGCAGAGTAGATAAACAATGCTTGCCTCCTCCCATGACCACATTAAAATTACAACTAAATTATAGAACAACCAACCGGGAAAACCATCTGAAGACTAGCTGAACAGAAGTCTTTTAACCAAGGATATATACAAGAAACCACGTTGAGAATGGTAGGAGGAGCAGAGATGGAAAACAGGCCAGTCCCCTACCCACATGCAGTAGTTGAGAATTGGGAGGGATATCTCAGCCACAGAAGTCACCCCTAGAGGAGCGAGGGACCCCAGCCCCATACTGAGCACCCCAGCCCAGAATACCGGTGCCAGGAAGAGGAGCCCCCACAACATCTGGCTGTGAAAAAGTGGGGATTCCAACCTTCTGTGTGGGACAGAGGCTGCTGGAACCCAAACATCCTCTTAAAGGGCCAGCACACAGACTCAATTGCTCACAGGCACTCACCCTGGACTGTGGTGGAGAGACAGTGGCATGGGAGATACCACAGACATATAGAGAGAGACTGAGTTTTGTGGCTTCGGGATGAGGACTAGAGGGATAATCACCATTTTTCCTGTGTAGAACCCTTTTCCTGTGCAGCTGTTAGGTAGGAGCCATCTTTCCTGTGTTAAGCCCTCCCCCCACACAATCTAATCTGAATCTGCCTTAGCTTGGTGAACTCCCATTTTTCCATCCTGGTGACTTCCTAGGACCACTCCCCACCCAATTTGCACAACACTGAAGGCACTTCCTGAAACTGGCTACTCTCTGCACACTCCAGGAGGCTCTTTCAGCAGCAAACACCTGGACTCAACTTGTATACAACCAGAGGTCCTTTTGTGGCCAACAGCCAGCCCCCACTTGTTCTACAGTCTTTCTTGGGCTACTCTCAGGGGTTGGCTGGCTCCAGGTGGGTGGTGGCTGGCTTCAGTGGGCTCTGAGCCTTCTGTAGAGTAGCACCAGACAGCACTTGTGCCAAAGCAGAATCAATAACCTGATTAACACCATTAGCCCCAACCTGGTGACTCCCTGAGACCCCACCTCACCTAACTTGTGTGCCATCAGAGGCTGCTTCACCAGCTAAGCCCAAGTAGCAGTAGGCCCAGGGTGCCCTGGGCATTTTGTGGACACCGCAGGCCAGGTACTGCTGGCATCAGTCCTTGGTTCATAGTGTCTCCTCTCCCACATGTCTCCAGATTCACCAAAGTCAGCGATGAACTGTGGATCACTTTGTAGCTCCTACCACGTTGTCCCAAACTGGTCTACAGGTAGCAGCTGACTTGGGCCTGCACCAGAGGCCTCCCCAAGAGGCCCCAGAACCAAATACTCTAAGGCTAGCCTCAGTTTATAACAGAGCACCACCCAATTAGCCCCACAAGCTGCATACCCAAAGAGCAGTCTCAGTAGGCAACAGAGCCCACTAGGGCAAATCCCACTCTTCAGGGTAAGCCTCGCACACAAAGCTCCGTAAGCTGTAAATGTGGCCAAACCCCACAGCCAGTCAGCCTGAGGATCAATCCCACCCACTGACATGCCAATAGCAATCAAGGCTCAACTATAACAGATGGACACACGCAACCCACACTAGAGACACTTCCAGAGTTCCCATCACATGTGATCAGGGTGATGGCACCACTGGGCACCACTGGGCCACACAGGGCATTTACTATATAAGGTCACCTGACCAATACTGTGAGATAGTGCAGACCTACCTAATACAAAGAAACAAATATAGGGAGGCAGCTACAATGAATAAACAAACAAATATGTCCCAAATGAAAGAACAGGAGAAAACTCAAAAAAAGAGCTAAATGAAATGGAGGCAAACAACCTATCAGATATCGAGTTCAAAACAATGGTTATAAGTTTACTCAAAAAGCTTAGTGAGAATTTCAAAAAAGAGATAGTAAGCATAAAAAAGATACAAAAACCATAAAAAAGAACCAGTCAGAAATGAAGAATACAATAACTCAAATGAAGAACACACTAGAAGGAATCAAGAGCAAATTAGATGACGCAGAAATCAAATCAGCAATTTGGAAGATAAGGTAGCAATAAATACCCAATTGGAATGGCAAAAAGGAAAAAGGGGAAAAAAAATGAAGATAGTTTAAGGGAAATTCTGGGACAACAGCAAGCGTAACAACATTCTCATCATAGGGGTACCAAAAGAAGAACAGAGAAAACAGGGATTGAAAACCTATTTGAAGAAATAATGACTAAAAACTTTCATAACTTGGCAAAGGAAATAGACATACACGTCTAGGAAATGCAGAGTCCTAAACAAGAAGAACCCAAAGAGGCCCACACCAAGATACAACATAATTTAAAGGCCAAAGGTTAAAAACAAAGAGAGAATCCTAAAAGCACCAAGAGAAAGATAACTAGTTATTTACAAGGGAGCTCCCATAAGACTGTCAGCAGATGACTCAACAGAAATTTTACAGGCAAAAAGGAATTGGCATGAAATAGTCAAAGTGATGAAAAGCAAGAGTCTACAACCAAGACTACTCTGTACAGCAAGGTTATCTAAAATTGAAGGAGAAATAAAGAGCTTCCCAGACAAGAACAAGCTTAAGGAGTTCATCAAACCAGTATTGTAAGAAATTTTAAAGGGACTCCTTTAAGGAGAAGGGGAAAATATATAAATATGAATAATAAAATGACAATTACTATGTGACTATCAATAATCACTATAACCGTGTTCCAATCAAAAGAAATAGAGTAGCTGAATGGATAAGAAAACTAGAACCATACATATGCTGTCTACAAGAGACCCACTTTAGATCAAAAGACAGACAATCTGAAAAGAAATGGATGGGAAAAGATGTTTCATACAAATGGAAATGAAAAAAAAAAGCTGGGGTAGCAATACTTATATCAGTCAAAACAGACTTTAAAACAAAGGCTATAATAAGAAACAAAGAACACTTTATAATGACGAATGATCAATGCAACAAGAGGATATAACTCTTGTAAACACTTATGTATCCAACATAGGAGCACCTAAATACATAAAGCAAATATTGCCTGACATAAAGGCAAATATTGCCTAATCAACAGTAAGACAGTCATAGTAGGGGACTTAAACACCCCACTGACATCAATGGATAAATCTTCCAGACAGAAAATCAACAAGGAAACAGTGGCCTTAAATGACACTATGACACTGAGGGATTTAATTGATATTTTTAGAGCATGTCCCTCCAAAGCGGCAATATATATATAGACACATACACACATATATATACACACACTTTTCAAGGGCACATGGCACATTTTCCAGGATAGATCACATGTTAGGCCACAAAACAAGTCTCAATAAATTTAATAAGATTGTGATCATTTCAAGCTTTTTCTCCAATGACAACTGTATGAAATTAGAAATTACTTAAAAGAAAAAAACTGAAAAACACACAAACACGTACATGCGAAATAACATGCTACCAAACCACAAATGTGTTAATAATGAGATCAAAGAAGAAATCAAAAGATACCTTGAGACAAAGAAAAATGAAAACAAAATGACCCAAGATCTATGCGACACAGAGAAAGCAGTCCTAAGAGGGAAATTCACAACAATTCAGGCCTACCTCAAGAAACAAAAACAAATCTCAAATGAACAACTTAAACCTATACTTAAAGAAACTAGGTAAAGAACAGCAAATAAAGCCCAGAGTGAGTAGAAGGAAGGAAATAATTAAGATTAGAATGAAAATAAATAAAATAGAGTCTAAAAAACAATACAAAAGATCATGAATTCAAGAGCTGGTTCTTTGAAAAAATAAACAAACTGATAAACCTTTAACAAGACTCATCAAGAAAAAAAGAGAGGACCCAAATAAATAAAATCAGAAATGAAAGAAAAAAAGTGACAACTGACACCACAGAAATACTAAAAACAATTATATGCCAACAAACTGGACAATGGGGAGAAATAGATAAGTTTCTAGAAACATACAATCAACCAAGACTCAATCAAGAAGAAACAAAAAATCTGAACACATTACTACAAATGAAATCAAATCAGTAATCAAACAACTCCCAACAAACAAAAGTCCTAGACCAGATGGCTTCACCAGTTAATTTTACTAAACATTCGAAGAAGAATTAACAGCTATCCTTCTCATACTATTCCAAAAAATTCAAGAGGAGGGAAAAAACCAAGCTCATTCTGAGAAGCCACCATTATCCAAACCAGACAAAGACATTACAAAAAAAGGAAATTATAGGCCAATAAATCTGGTGAACACAGATGCAAAATCCTCAACGAAATATTAGCAAATTGACTTCAGTAATACATTAAAAATATCATACACCATGATCAAGTGGGATTTATTCCTGGGTTGCAAGGTTGTCTCAATATCTGCAAATCAATTAATGCGATATACCACATAAACAAAATGAAAGATAAAAATCATATGATCATATCAATAGATGAAGAAAAAGCATTTGACAAAAATCCAGCATCAATTTATTATAAAAGCTCTCAGCAAAGTAGTAACAGAGGGAACATATCTCAACATAACAAAGGCCATACATGACAAACCCACAGCTAATGATACTCAACAGGGAAAATATAACAGCATTTTCCTTAGATCAGGAACACAGCAGTGATGTGCACTCACCACTTTTATTTAACATAGTATTGGAAATCCTAGCTACTGCAACCAAACTAGAAAAAGAAATAAAAGGCATCCAAATTCAAAATGAGAAACTAATACTGTCATTATTTGCAGATGACATATTATATATAGAGAACCCTACATTTTACAGAAAATTTACTAGAATTGACAAAAGAATTCAGTAAAGTAGCAGGATATAAAATTGATATTCAGAAATCAATTGTATTTTTACACACCAATAATGAACTATCAAAAAGAGAAACTAAGAAAATAATCCCACTTACAATTGCATTAAAAAACAACAACAACAACAACAAAAAAAAACCATAGGACTAAATTTAACCAAGGAGATAAAAGACCTGTACTTAGAAAAGTATAAGACACTTAAAGTGAAGGAGATACAAAAAATGGAAACATATACCGTACTCATAGATAGGAAGAATTAACATTGTTAAAATGTCCATACTAACAAAAGCAATCTACAGATTCAATGAAATTCCTATCAAAATACCAATAGCATTTTTCAGACAATTAGAACAAATAATCTTAAATTTAAATGGAACCACAAAAGACCCTGAAAAACCACAGCAATCTTGAAAAAGAACAAAATTGAAGGTATCAAACTACCTTATATCAAAGTATACTACAAGGTCATAGTAATCGAAACAGAATGGTACTGGCAAAAAATGAGATACATAGATCAATGGAACAGAATAGAAAGCCCAGAAATAAAACCACGCCTATATGGTTATTTACTCTATAACAAAGAAGGCAAGAATATACAGAGAGATAAAGACAGTCTATTCAGTAAATGGTGTTGAGAAAACTGGACAGATATCTGCAAAAAACAAAAAACAAACAAACAAAAAAAAGAAACTGGACCAGCTATTTAATACCACATACAAGAATAAACTCATCAAAGACTTAAATGTAAGACCCAAAATCATAAAACTCCTAGTAGAAAATACAGGCAGTAAACTCTCTGACATTGCTCTGAGTAATATTTTTTTTCTAATATATCACCTCAGGCAAGGGAAAGAAAAGAAAAAATAAAGAAGTGTGACTACATCAAATTAAAAAGGTTTTGTACAGCAAACAAACTACCAAAAAAACAAAAGACAGCCTACTGAATGGGAGAAGATATTTGTCAATGACATATTTGAAAAGATGTTAATATCTAAAATTTATAAAGAACTCATACAACTCAACACCAAAAAATAAAATATTCCAATTAAAAAATGGGCATAGGACCTGAATAGACATTTCTCCAAACACATACAGATGGACGATAGACAGATGAAAATATGCTCAACATCACAAATCATCAGAGAAATGCACATTAAAACCACAATGAGATTTCACCTCATACCTGTCAGAATGGCTATCCTCAATAAATCAACAAACAACAAGTGTTGGAGAGTATGCAGAGAAAAGGGAACACTCTACACTGTTGGTGGGATTGAAAATTGTTGCAGCCACTATGGCAAATAGTTTGAAGGTTCCTCAAAAAATTAAAAATAGAATTAAATGACTTATGACCTAGCAATTCCACTTCTGGGTACTTATCCAAAGAAATCCAAAGCACTAATTCAAAGAGATACATGCACCCCTATGTTCACTGCAGCACTATTTACAATAGCCAAGACATGGAAGCAATGTAAAATCTACAGATTAAAGAACAATAATTTATGCATGAAAAACGGACCTGGAGATCTGATTTTACAGAGTAATAAAATCTTTTATTTTGAAAGTTTCCAAATTTTTTTGTCTTAAAATCTTAAAAAAAATATATTTATTTTTTTCAATATTTTTCAATATTCATTTATTTCATCAATATATAATTGGATAAAGAAGATATGGCATATATATATATATATACATATATATGTATATATATAATGGAATATTACTCAGCCACAAAAAAAGAATGAAATCATGTCATTTGTGACAACATGGATGGACCTAGAGGGTATTATGCTAAATAAATGAGTCAGATAGAAAAAGACAAATACCGTATGATCTCATTTATATGTGGAATATAAAGAACAAAATAAAGGAACAAACAAAACAGAAACAGCCTCATGGATACAGAGGACAAGCTGATGGTTGCCAGAGAGGAAGGGAGTTGAGGGGCTGGGTGGAAAAGGTAAAGGGATTAAGAAGTACAATTTAGTAGTTACAAAAGAGCCATGGGGGTGTAAATACAGCATATAAAGAATATAGTCAATAATATTGCAACAACGATATATAGTGCCAGGGGGTAACAGACTAATTGAGGGATCACTACATAAATTATATAAATGTCTAACCACTATGCTATACACCTGAAACCAATATAAAATAATGCTGAATATCAACTGTAACTGAAAAAAATAAACAATTTTTTTAAGTTTTTAAGATAAAAGAATTTGGAAACTTTCAAAATAAAAGATTTTATTACTCTAACATCAGAGCTCCAGGGTTTTTTTTTTTCATGCATAAATTATTATTCTTTAATCTGTAGATTTTTAATATGTTCAAAATTTTAATAATGTATATATTTGTCAGTGTAAGTATAGTCTTAAATTTTAAGTTACTTTTTAACTTGCCTGTACAGATTTGCCTTTAATAAATGATCTGAATAATGAGGTTAACTCTCAACAAAATTAACTTGGCCTGACATGTATTTAAGAAATAAGCCAATCATCAAAAAAATAAAAATAAAAATAAACCAGTTCTTTTATTTTAAAGCAAACAAAATAAAAAATGTGTTCCCTTGGTGACTATAAAGAATTATTAAATTCCGTTTTTAGACTTTTCTGAATTCAATTTCTCTGAAAGATGAAATTAAGCTTCACTAACAATATCGCACATACAAATTCCGATGTAGTCAAGACTTCAATGTACTAGGTTGGTGCAAAAGTAATTGCGGTTTTTAAAAGTATTTTTAACCTTTTAAACCGCAATAAGTTTTGCACCAACAAAATATTTACCGATATACAAGGAAAATGTAAAAAAAATGAAGTTCAACTATTGAGGCACGATTAAAACATTTTTTTCTCCCAATCAGCAAAGTCTACTATGCAAGTTATCCATAATTATTCCCTGACCCAAATCTGAAACTTTCCTCCAATTATGGTCCTTTTCTTTTGGCTACTTTACATTAAAAAAACAGAAAGACTAGCAGAAAAAATCCTACCTAGATAACTGAGAAGTTGAAATTATTTTAGAGTTGATATTTTTGACAATTATTTATGTTCAGAAACATCTAGTCTACTCTTGCCTGTTCCTGAAGTGGCATCTTTCAATTCAAAAATAGAATCCATCATTTAGTCTTACAATTGAGGTCATGAAAATTATTTTAGGAGTTTTGATAATGGCCCAAGTTATAGCAGAAAAATATCAGATGTATATGACATATTCTTTACCTGCAAAATATTCTGCTGTTAGCAAAAAAAAGCTTTTTTTTTTTTTTTGTAGTCATTTAAAACTAAGAGATTCCTTCTGCAGTGGAGTATCCCAAATATTTTTTAAAGGGCTCAAAATAACACTTCCATGAGAAATTTCTTCCTTACATAAGCATAGCTGGAATTTGTCTCAATATAACTTCTAGTTCTTATTTCTATGACTATCCTCTGAAATAAATACAATGTCTTTCCTTCAAATAAATAATGACAAATTATGTCATCTACTCCAGGCTAAGCATCCACTTATTCATTGAACAAATAATTATTCTGTGCCTACTGTGTACCAAGAAACATTTTTGAATAAAACAAAAATGGTCCCTACCCCATTGCACCTTGCTCTTTAATAAAACATTCTCAATTACTTCAAGATCATTTTTCTTACACGATGGTTTTCAGAATGTTAGCAGACTTTTTATGCTTATCTTTGATTAATTTCAGTTTTCAATATTTCTATTACAATAAATAAACAAAATGAATATATAATTAAATCTCTAACTTTATTATATTATGGTGCATTATTTTATATTACTTACATAGATAATATTTACACTAAGATGTTATTTTACATTGTATATTATACTTTCCCATTCACAGGTGCATGCATTCAACATAGAATACCAAATAGTCCTTTCTTCTTCTTGATGAATCATCCTCTTGATGATTCATCCAGAACAATGCTTCTAGAAAAACTCATTTGTGTACTTCCTTGTTTCCCAGAAAATAAGACCTAGCCGGACAATCAGCTCTAATGCGTCTTTTGGAACAAAAATTAATATAAGACTCTGTATTATATTATTTATATTATTATATTATATTATTACATTACATTACATTATATTACATTATATTATATTAAAGACCCGGTCTTATATTGTAGTAAAATAAGACTGGGTCTTATATTAATTTTTGCTCCAAAAGATGCATTAGAGCTGATTGTCCGGCTAGGTCTTATTTTCGGGAAACACAGTTGTTAGGACCACCAGAACTGAGATCAAAATAAATCACTTTGCCTCTCTGAGTTTACGTTAATACCTACAAATAAAACAATTCTACCTTATCTATCTTATAGAGCTGGAAGAAGCCAAATAAAGTCAAAAAATAATTTTAATTAATAATAAGCTGTAGTTTGTTACATAATATAAATTATAGTTTACTACATAAGTATAATAGGATTATAGTTATTGTTACTATTATTATTCTCACTTCTCTAAGAGCTCCATGTACCCCTGATATTATTTTATTTTATATGCTGTAACTGTAATTCCAAATTTATAAAACAGGATTGAATTAAAAAATGCATTAAGTCCCCTAAGCTAACCAATATGATTGGTATCTGGGTGACCTCCTATGCTTCACTTTACATTCATATCAACACACATAAATCCTAAGTACATATTTACATAAATATATAGTACATGTATTTAAATTTAATGTTTTATTCTTTTTAATAAGATGATGTAGGTAGGGTAAGATGTTATTAGGTATTATAGAGAACACATATTACTGGCCTAAATGAAAAATTCCAAAGATTTTTCTGCTTTTTGTTTTGCTTTGCTATTAATTAGTATTAATGAACACCTGCTATCAAGTCAGGTTTTCCCCTAACCTGTACTTCCACAGTTGACTTTCTGAACTCAAGTTCAGTATTTACATACATCCTTATTTTATTCCCACTTGATTATTTTAGCCATCATTCATCTTTTCAAAATCCTAATTCTGTCCTCAAATATGTCCATTACCTTTACCTTTCCAAGATTTGATCATCCATATTTTTAATGAGCTTGCATTCCACATCTTCAACCAAGTCATTGACGAAACTATAAAAAAGGATGTAAGCTTTAAGAGAGCCTTTCACACAGCTCAAAAATCTTTTATCCAGATGAATACTGTCCTACTAAGTGTGCCATATATATATATATATATATATATATATATATATATATATATATATATATATATGGTTGTTATTTTCCAAATAAAAGTATAAGGCTGATGGGAGTCTGAATAACCACAGTAACAAGTGTGTTCACATTCTATTCTGGTATTTCTCTTTAAAAGAACAAATATCTAAGAAATACTTGGCTAAATATGTGCCTTCCTATGGATTGTGATGGAAGAGTCATGATTTTTACATGGCAAAGCTGTTGGGTACGGGCAGAGATTGGAGGGAGACTGAGAGCATGGGGAATCTTTAAAAGCGATTACATGTTAAGATTCTAGAGGAACAGTCGATGATTAGTGCAGATCATGGTCCTACGCAAGAAACTGCTTTAGACAGGGTCAAAGAAATTTTAAAAGCACTATGAGGCAAGAAGTTATGATAAACTTTCTGTGGTCAGAGGCCTGGGATACACTTCCACTTTCATATTCAGTGATCTACTTTATCCTTAGTTTCCAACAAAACTCAGTGCCCTTGGTACCATCTGCATCCTTATCTTTCTGCAGAATACATCAATGAATTAGCATTCAGATAAATAAAGAATACTGTTTTGGCATAAAAACAATAGAGACCAAAGAGAGAGTACTCTGCATTTTCAGGACAAAGTGATGTGGTAGAAACACTTTTGGCTTTTGATTGGGTACAAAGGGAAGTACAACTGCATAATCCAGAAAATGTAGAACAACGCAAAGGCCATAACTGGTTGACTGTGGTTGTAACAGGAAGGATACTGAAGAGAAAGAGAAACTTTAAGCTGAGTGAAGTTAACTGAATAAGACAGTACATATTTATATGTACATCTTTTATACCCTGAAATGCCATAATCCCAGTAAAATGACAAGTGTATTGTGTACTTTAATTCCCTATCCTTACATGAAACACACTGAATTGGATATTTGATTAAGTGGATATCCACCCAGACAGCTGAAGGGATAGAGTGGGAATCATTTCACTCCCTCATGTGAGCAAAGAAGGTAACTTTAGTTTGAACAGTCCCAAAGGTGTTGGTGTAGTCTACCACGAACTGGCCAGATAATGAGTTCAGAGGTAATAGGCCCCGACAATTTTAGGATGATTTGAGTGAAGCATACATATAATTAATTACCAGAACAGAGAAGATTATTGATGAATTTGATAGAAAATGCTACAGTATTATATGTTGTGCATATCTATACACATATAAAGGTATAATACTCTATAGTTTAGTAATAAAAATATGTGAAATTGTGTTTATTGACTTACTCTTCACGCTCTAAGAATCCTAACAAACAGAAAAGTGTAACCATATATCTAAACTCTTAATGTTTGAAAGAATTAAAAATATACTCCATTATCGAAGAGTTCTAAAATTGTAAGATCAAATACACACAGACTAGAGGATAATGACAAACTGGTTTTTATGTTTCTTCTTCAACAGACAATACAAAAAGTGTTCACAAAGAACATTAGGGTATGTCTTCTTTCTTTTTTTTTTTCTTTCCCTCCTTACTCTTCTGCCCTCCCCACCTGGGTCCCTCTATCTCTTCTCAGCTCAGCCTGATTCAGGTTTTTAGAGATTCTGTTACTTTCTGTTTTCCATTCCTTACACTTACAATGAGGCATTGGCCTTCAAATTCAGCTTTCCAAAGAAACTGATGAAGAAAGCAGGCTTTCTCTCTTTTTTTTAATTTTTGTTAAATGTATTGGGGTGACATTGGTTAGTAAAATTATATAGGTTTCAGGTGTCCAATTCTATAATACATCATCTGTATTTCACATTGTGTGTTCACCACCCAGAGTTGGTTCTCCTCCTATCATCATATATTTGACTCCCTCTTACCCTCTGGTAACCACTAAACTGTTGTCTGTGTCTATCAGGTTTTTTTGTGTGTGTTTGTCCTCTTTGTTTGTTGAGAAAGCAGCCTTCCCAAGCTCATCCTCCTGATGACACATTTATGGGACAAATAAACCTTTTTACTGCTATTCTGATCCACTTCTAGTAACCCAACTCCATGTGCTATTTCACTGATAGAGAACAGTCTTATTTTATTTCCCTTCCTAAAGATTGCCACATTGATTATTAACATAACTCTGGAGATTTACTCTGCTCATAGTGTTTTTGTTAATTTCTTCATCCTTTTCAAAAATCAATTTCTATTATTTATCCCAGGAATCAAGCAGGAAAGCTGGGAAGGAAGTAAAACCCTCCACAAATATTATACTTACATAAAGCTAATTATTTAAAAAAACATTATTTCTGTGTCTGTATTATACAAGAATGTTTGATTCAGTTCTTATTCACATTCTTTAGTGTAATGTAAAGAAAATATTTTCCAGATAGAAACAAAAAGGCAGAATACGTTGTTACACAGTTGTACCCTAAATTGATAGTTAACTGATAATGTCCACAAATCCAACTCCAATTCTAACCAAAATAGCCTCCCCTTAGCAAATAAATGATAATTTCCCAGTGATAATTAAATTAGAAGGGCATATATTCCCTCTGTCACAGTATCACATTGCCATTTTATGTCCTCGTTTGAGGGACTGCTCTGTTCCAAACTCCACCTAATTCTTAAAAGAAGAGCTAGACATACAGGAAAGAAGTCTACTAACCTGAATACTCTTAGGTTGACTAATACATTCAATATTGTCAATAAATTTTCATTCAATTTTTAGTAAAAGTGTTTTTCATACATATTATCCCCACTCTCCTGCCTTCAGAATATTTATCCAATGAAAATGTGTTAATTTTGTAGTGTTGTGTAACAAATTATCACAAACTTAGCAACTTAAAACAACCCATTTATTATCTCACTGTTTTTGTAAGTCAGAAGTCTGAATTCTACTTATCCGGGTCCTCTACTCAGGGTTTGACAAGGCAGCAATCAAGGTGTCAGCCAGAATCATGCTCTCATCAGAGGCTCAGATACTGTTCAAAGCTCATGTCGTTAGTCATTGGCAGAATTAATTTATTTGCTGCTGAATAACTCATGGTTACTTACTTCTTCAAAGCCAGTGGCAGAGAGCCTTTCTGACCTTTAGACCCTTTCTTAAAGCACCCATCTGATTAGTTCAGGCTCACACAGAATAATCTCCCTTCTAACTGAGTTAAAGTCAACTGTTTAGAGGAATCATAATCACATCTGCAAAAGTCCCTTTAGTTTTGCCACATAATTTAATTTACTAATGGGAGAAACATTATCATATTCACAGGTTCCATCTACCCTCAAGGAGAAGGGATGATACAGGGTATGATTTCAGGGGGTAGAAATCTTAGGGAACAGGCTAGAATGTTGCCTACCATATGATGAAGAGTTAAACCACTTTAGTAATTCAGCAGCAGAATTTTAGAGCAATGCTTTAGCATTCAATTATGCCATATTTCCTTATTCTATTATTCATTTCCTTATTCCTTATTCACTTTACACCTATTTACTCCATCCTTTAATTTCAACAAAATCTCTCTCTTTTCCCCCTTTCTTCCATCAATCACACGCCCCTCACCCAAATCCTTGGTATCACTTCTTTTTCTCTTGGTGTGATTTTGAGCTGCTGAGATTTCCAGAGAGGGCAAAATTGGTGCTTCCACAATCTGGCACCATGCCTTTATCCTAATTAGTGAGTACAGTTGTAAATATTAAAGAAATAAATCATTCCAGTGACTACTCCATGTCAGAAGTGGCTTCATCTAAATGAAATTAGAACATTAACTTGGGATACCTGAAAAAAAAGTCTCATTCCACACAGATTTGTTTTCTACACAAGTCTGCAAACATATTTGGCATTTTCCATTTTCTTCTTCCTTTAAGACATGTCCTTCCAGGACTAAATAAAATAAAATTGGGCAGACTGGCATTTGACAGTTTATCACCCAAGTCATTTCCATTCCAATTTATTTTATATCTCATCTTCAAATTATTACTTACAAATCATAGCCCAGCTCCCCTCTGAGCACAAGTATCTAATATTGCACCTAACATCCTCTACTCCTGACATCTATGGCATCAAAATCTACAGAGTGAACTTCTTGAAGTGTGAGACTTTGTTGCCTTGATTTTCATTTTGTTTTTTATTTTTATATATCCACAAATTACAGCACAGCACAAAGAGTGAAGTGCTTGATGGATTCTACTCTTTAACCTGGAATTCAATTCTCTTCCATATGTAAACTCCCACAATTTCCAAAACTTTTTGGCTCTGGTTCTTCTTCAATTCCTCCATGCCTCAGTCAGGCAGAGCGTTCACTGTGCCTTTCATTCTGTTTGGGTGGCTCTTCTACATTTGACTGATATCCTCCTCAAAGGGCCCATCTCAGGCAATGACACTTGATCTCTAGTATCTTTGGTGATCAAACTCACTCCCCATCCCACCAGTTGGAAATAATACTCTCAACTTCAACTTTCATATTACTTGTTCTGTACTTCATTATGAGGGTCTATGATGTTCTACTGACTACTGCAATTAGTTGTGCTGACATTTTAATGCTGCTATTAGATTTTAAGGTTCTTGGGAGAGAGATTTGTATCTCCCACAAAGTTTGACATATGCAGTACACTCTAAGCAAATAAATACTTCCTTACAGAATCAAAAGTCATTATAAGTATTACAGAGATATCTTAATGCTTAAAAATTATTCATTAATAATTATCTGTCTTGATACTTTCTGTAACTTTGGATAATTACCAAGAAAAAGAAATTATGGACTATTCTTTTCCTCTTCTTATTACCAAAACCCTTTTTGGAGAGATTACTATTTGGTGACCAATGTTTTGAGTTTTATCAATGTAATTTTGATTTCCACTTATGCTTATTCTAATGTTCTATCTAATTAATAGCATAAACATAAATTATTAGAGAAAAATATCTTAAGAACCAAAGTATTTGAAAATAAAAAGGTTATGTCATTGTTCATTTGGATATGATATGCCATATAGTCTACATCCATTCTCATGATGTGTCATCCAACTGAAGTTTGAAATGAAAATAACCCTATTTTAGAGTCTTTGTTATTGATAACATTATGTGCCAAAGGAATTCCAAATGAGCTAAATTTTATACTTTATAATTTCTGTTTAGAATTAAAATATTGTAAAGAAAACTATTTTACAAAATTTTATTAATGCAGTTGTAATATATATGGTGATGAGGGGGGAAAGATGAAACAGAAAACTAATGTAAGGTTCTATGCAGAGTCCTAATGAGTACTTTTCTTGTTTTGCCCTTCCTATGGCAGATATTTAAATTTTGTTTGCTTTATTTATGGAGAACACTTAAACATTTAGCTTATCTAAGGTGCAATGACCTGAATAATAGAAGCAGAGAAAACTGCTAATTTAGAGATTTTAAGTGGATAAGCCTGGTAAATGGATTATGGAAATTTAAACATAACAAATCAGCTTCAATCATGTAGCTAATGAACTTCCACAATTTCAGGTGAACTTTTCAAATGTTGGGTTATATTTATAGTCCAAGTCAAGTACGCACAAACAAAGGGTACATAAGAAACAATTAAAGGTCTTTATAACTTTCAGAGACTTCTGCTATTTCCTCTGAATTTATAGTATTTTCCACACAGAAGACTAGCAACCAAGTTTGTCCTAACTTATTTCATTTAAATTTTGGTCAGAACTAAACTTCCTACTACAGAGTAAGTTTATCAGAGGTAGAGATCTGTGCTGTAGTATCCATTTCTCTTTCTACTCTTATGAGTTACACAGAGGGTACTCAATAAATGTCCAGCGAATCAAATTGTGTAGTGCCTCAGAACCAAACTACTATTTTTCAACATAATTACTACAGAGAACATATGGAACATGAACTCTGCCCTAAAAATTCTCATCATCTCCCTCATCATTACCTGTTAAAACATTTCATCATAGTTTGAATCCTTTATGTTAGAGGTTGGCTGAGGCCTGGAATAAAGAGTGAAAATGTGACAAATGGCCACTTATTGGTCATTAACTATCATGATTAGAGCAGCCTGCCTCTCAGAGTGAGGGTCAGCATTAAGAAATGAAACCATCCTTTAGAATATTCTCTTGATAGGAATGAAGCTGTTCATTATCTGATCATTAGGGTTCATGCCAAATAAAACACATCTCTCACCCGACCCAAGTCCTAATTGTTCATTTAGTCATTCGCTTAAATGGGAAGCAATGAAAAAAGAAAGTAACTAAGCAACCGTACAGTCTTCAGATCCCTATCTAACTGCAGGATAATATTTAATGCTAACCAAACAGCTCAGGGCAAATAACTACTGAGGGCAACTGAGCTCATATATGGTACCCAGCCACGTGTGGAAACTATAGTTATTGGTTCAGCTTAAAATTGTAGTAACTAATTGATATCTTGCCTCACTATTGAAATAATGCATCTCAAAGAATTAACCTTTTAAAAAATTACACAAATATAAAGTAAAGAATTGTCATGTTTAGAAATGATAAGTAGGAAAAGGAGAAAAACACAGCAAAAGAAGTTAGAGATCCAGATGACAATGAATCTAGAAACAATATCAAAATGGACATGAACAGTGACAATAGCAACAAATATTTTGGTGTTAGCAACAAGACATAGCAAGATTTTTATTTGTTTGTTTGTCTTTAGCAAGATACTTTATTGGGCATTTGAGAATTTTGAGTTCTCATTAAGTATTTAAAAATTCATTTTGTGACTCAGAAATATCACCTTAGTCATATGAGCCTCAATTTCCTCTTTAATAAAAAAGTTATTGCTACCTGCCTTAAATTATTGGGTTATTGGGAGGAATTAAGAAGGTGCTTGAGAAACTTAGAGCTATTTTTGGAAACAGAAAGGCCAGGAGGAATGACCTCACTTCTCTCCTTGGCTCAGATCTTTGAACTATTGTCAGGAGGAGATGACATATCTGTTAGAAGGAATAATATTGAAAAGAATTTTGATGTATTCTTTGATTCCTTGGCTTTACGTGCTTGGGTTGTATACCTGAGGAGCTGAACTAATTTGATCTCAAGAATGCCTTTAGTTTCAAGAGTACTCTTTTAAAACATCCCCCTCCTTCTTGAAAGTTATCTTCTGAAGTGCAGAGATAGAAGGATGGGGGAGTGAGGCAGGAGAGAAAAAAAAAAAGAAAGAAAGAAAGCCAAAGGCTTAGCACGTTCTTAAGAGTTTCAGGTGATGATGAAAGGAAACCTTAGTCTCTTTCTAAGTTATTGTCTAGCCCAGTTCACAGAGGTAGAAATGAGGTCACAAATTCAAAACTAAACTACATCCAGAAATAAAAAAAATGCATATTTGGTTCTTAGAAATCTGAGGAATCTTGGTTCTGCTATCTAGTCTTAAGACATGTGACTCATCCCAGGCACTCACAGAACATTTAACAATCTCTAGGGGAATGAGAATGTTGGACGAAAGACAAAGAGCAGGGTGTTGTTGGAACCACTAGATCACACAAAGCAGGGTAGGGGGAAAACTGCTTCCAAAAGGGAGAAGGAAAGCCAAAGACATACTTAAATAAAAAGATATTCTGGAATTAGTTGTCTTAAAAGATATTGTTGGGCAGTTTAGAAGCAGTCCATGAATCGTAAATTGAAAGAAAGGCAAAAGTAAAAACTCCAACTATTGAAGGGAGAAGAAAGACAGCTCCGCAAATTCTATGACAAATGAGAGAATAGATGTTCTTCACTGACTTAAAAAACAGGGAATGAATGGAAAAGGTGAAGGGGAATATCATCGATTAATAGTGTGGGAATTTTTCATGGTGACAGATGGGTACTAAACTTAGTGTGGTATTCACATCTTAAGAAATATAAATGTGGAATCACTATGTTATACACCTAAAACTAATATAATATTGTTTCCCAACTATACTTTAATGAAAAATATCTTTTAAAAATTATTTTTAAAAAGGGGGAAGAGAATAGTTAAGAGGCTTTCATGACAAGGAGTTGGTACTAACTATAGGGCATCGACATATGAAATCACCAAGGGCCCACTTAGGTAAGGTAATGCTCTTCTATCACCATTTTTAGATCCTTCATAATTTTTGAACAAGAAATTTTGCATTTTCATTTTGCAATGGACCCACAAATTATGCAGCCAATCTTTCAAGAAGTCTTTGTTTACAGGTATCCTTCGGACCCACATATAACCCCTTCTAAGCTTCTTTCTGACTATGTTACAATAATCAACTCACCACATGCCAACTCTGGAGTGACTCAATTCTCCAAAGCTAGCAAACTCTTCATGGGGAGGAGATACAAGAATTGTCAGCAAGGATAGGGATAAAGGATGGAGAAAAAATAGCAAGAAGAAAATGGTTATAAACGTATCATGATATCTTAAACCGAAATTCCCTTCATCTAGCAACTATCAGTGTGTTTATTTACACACAAAAAACCCAGGTACAATTAATAGATAAGGAAAATTTTACAAATATATTTTTCTAATTAAAACAAACAAACAAAAAACTTTCCAGACACAATATGCCATATTTGCATTTATCAAGTATTTAAGCAGCTCTTATTTTATCAATGAAATAATTAATTTGAAAGATACAAATAGGTACATTTTGTCATGACTCTAAACTGTTTTTCACAGAAGAGAACCTTATAGATTTATTTTTACTCTCCTTTTTTACTATTTATGCCAATTATATAAAAAAACTAAATGATTATGAAAAGAAAATTTATCTCCATTTTATGATGGCAAACCAGAAGATAAGATTTAGAAAAAAAGTCTGTCTATCTTGTTCAGCAATATAACACAAATTTCTTTTCTTATAAATGATGTCAGTAAAGATTTTTTTCTAGCTAACTGCATGTCTCCATTGATCAGCAATTTTGCTTCTGATGGCACGAAAAGTAATTCTAACACAGAAAGATTTCAGAGTCAAAATGCTAATTTCTTTTACAATGGTTGACCCCCAGTATTTATTTCTATCCAGAGACTGGTTTATTTCAGAAATCCACCTAACTGCATAGTTGAAATAACCTACCAAAATTTCAGCACAGTCATAAAAACACCAATCCAATTGAGAACCCAAATTTCAATGCCGTTTGTCAAAAGTAGAATGACCTTTGTTGGATTACTTGGAAAACCTCAAGAAGCAGATCTGGTGTGGAGTTGACTGGTGTCACTATCTAGTAGAGAATGACCTTAAATCAAGAATGCAGCAAAAGCTCAAAGATGAAACATGCATGGGAAAAGACCTACTGACTTGCAATAATTTTCTTAGACATTATCTAACCTTTTGTGCCGGCATAAAAGATCAAATGCTGAATAAAATTGTAATAAGTTCTACTTTTAGAAGAGGAGTAGAAAACAGGTTATTTTCTGTTTTATTTATAATTTTTAAATCTAGGGTAAAGACAAATCAACCAAAGAGAAAATTACTTGCCAGGCCATAAATAATAGCAGAATGGTCAGAAACAGAAATCCCAATCTGGATCTTTCTTGAACTTCTTGAAAATAAAAATATATTAACCTTAAGACACTGTTAATCCTTCTCTCTATACAGATAGATTAGATAGATAGATATAGATATAGATAAAGATATAGACATATAGATATATGTATATATGTGTATATATGTATATATATACATGTGTATATATGTATATATATACATGTGTATATATATACATATATATACATACATGTACATGTATATACCATGTTTCCCCAAAAATAAGACCTAGCTGGACAATCAGCTCGAATGTGTCTTTTGGAGCAAAAATTAATATAAGACCTGGTCTTTAATATAAAATAATATAATAAATACAATATAATACAATATAATATAATATACCAGGTTTTATATTAATTTTTGCTCCAAAAGACATATTAGAGCTGATTGTCTGGCTATGTCTTATTTTTGGGGAAACAGGATATATATATATATATATATATATATATATATATATACACACACACACACACACACACACACAGAGGGTGCCAAAAAAATGTGTACACATTTTAAAAAATAAAAAAACTGTATTAAAATTACAGTGATGGTAACCACGTTGAGCATCTCTTGTAATTGCAGAAGTCAAACGTGACTCGTATTCATCTTTTGTTATTGGTATATATTATTAAAATTTTAATACAGTTTTTTCCTTTCTTAAAATGTGTATACATTTTTTGGCACCCTTTGTGTGCGCGCGTGTGTGTGTGACGGTGTGTATACACACGGGGTGCTAAAAAATGTATACACAATTTAAGAAATATATATATATTTCTTCCAATTATTTACTAATAGTAACCAGTGACTGCAAAGTAATATACAGTGCACCCAGTATGCTGAACTTTCCTAAATAACATTTTGCTAATTTAGGATTTATGTAATAATCTTCAGGTTTTCAACCTAACTAGAGCTTGATAAATGTCTCATAGAAAAATTAAGATTCTCAGAAAATTTCACATGCCATTTCTGTCCTTCTCATGACAATGTGACAGCACATAAACACATGCAAGCCTATGAATAGCAGAAGTGTTTATCACGTCCCTGGGGCAGAAACAGGAAAGTTTTTAGATTTGTGGAGCAAGCATGGGGATAGGTCTAGACAGCCAAGGCTGGTACGTCTGCTCCTTGGGGAACAAGTACATAAAAAAGAGGGTCTATTTGAAAATGCCTTCTAGTGTTCCAGTATTATACCACTTCTTTTCATAATGTGTTAACAACTATAAGCTCAACATTTCCAACTGAAGGAAGGGTTGAACAAGTGCCATTTTAGGAGAACATGTCTCAGAAAATAAATTGCTCTTTCAGTTTCTCTAATATCTATATTTCTGCCTAGCTCTTGAAAGGTCCATAGTTTAGTTAGTACAATGAACATACACCAAATTATTATTCCCAAAAATCATTTAAGCAAGGACTTCACAGTATGATAGACACTCATCCCAAAGGATGAGCTAAACCAAGAAATATATCATTAAGTAGGTCAGTCAATCTTGATTGAGGTTTTGAAATAAACAGGATTTATAGCATCAACAACTATATTGACAAAAAAAAAGAGAGATTACTACTGATGATAGCAAAATAACTTGAAGTGATATGAAAGAAAGATTTAAGGGTATAAGTTGCTCAGGAAGACAGTTGAATTCATAGTTTAGATTTGAATTCTGCTAGCCGATGCAGTTGAGAAATCTAAGGAACATCTAACTTAGTTCATGATCTACCTCTAATACAGTCAAACTTGCATATACATTAGTTTGTTCTAGGAGTCTACAGCCAGTCTCTTCTTTCTATTTGTATGGTGACTAACAGAAACACAGTAATTACTACTAGCAAAAGATCCTAATAGGACTTAGATTGTTGTAGGTAGAAAACTCTTAATATCGCAAATTCCCTTGGTAGTGTCGAAATATGAGGTCTTATCCCTTTCTCAAACTACAACCATAACCAACTAATTATTTATTAAGACACTAAAGACAAGTCAGCATGAAAAGCATTTTAAGAACATAAGCTGTGCTCAAGTGAAGAACCAAAGTGTTCCATGACTCTTGGTTGCTTTGCAGGATTTAAACAAAAGGGAATCATTCATGTAAACAAAGGGGAATCGTAAAAGAGACATGAAAAAAGTCATGCAATGACGTGTGAAAGAATAGAGAGGTGCAATGGATATTGGGTTGATTTGTCAGATCAACTTCATTTGCGTTTTTCATATACCTACTTTCAGACACCTGACATATAGTAAGCATTTTTTTTAAAAGAAGAGTTTCTCTATGTCTAATTCACTTAGATTTTCCTGACACTCAATTAATTAGGTTAATTTTCCAAAATTCAACTATGATATTCATTCATAACCAATATTTATTGACCCTCTATTTTCTAGGTTATATATATATATATATATATATATATATATATATATATATATATATGTATGTATACATATATATGCATGTGTACATGTATAATAATGAACAAACCATGCATTTTCTACTCTCATGGATTAATTGTGTAGATGTGAAGACAATGTAGTGGTATCCTTGTTGATATTTTTCTTTCAGTGAACCTAATTCATGTCTTAAAATAAAACAGACATTTCTTACCCCATGACAAAATATTTGCTGTTTTGAAATGTGAGAAAATGTAAAAATAACTTTAACTGAAACAAGTAAACAGGTGTGTATATCATTAAATATAAACATCCAGAAGGAAGAATTTGAGAAGTCATAAAGACAACTCCATTGGGAAGGGTTGGGCTGAGATAAAGAGACATTTCAAACAATGACAACACGAGTAGGTCACATGTGTCAAGTTTATGCTTAGTAATTTTTATGCTCTGACAGTTTTTGAAGATTTATTCAGATGTCTATGTAGATCAATGCCAGCCAAATTATTGTATTAAATATGCCTTCCACATCTATATGTCCATGAATTAAAGTCCAAGGGTTATTATCAGGAACAAATGGTTGGCAAAAACATCTTCTACAAAAGGTATTAAAATAAATTTAATTAGCTCAGGTGTTCTCTCTCAAGGTTCTTTCTCTTAAAATGATTTTTAAATAAATGTTATGACTTTTGTATTACAAGAACTATAAATCTTCCCTGTCATTATACTTGTTATAAAACTGTATTCTAAAAACTTTACATGAACTTTGTTAAACTTTGTATTTAAAAATTAGATTTGGTATACAGATTTGGTATTGTGGCCTCAGAAGTGCTTAATCTTCTATTAATTATATGACATCCACAGGAGACAGCTGGACTTTCTTTTTTAAATGTGATTATAAAAGAAGTAATGTTGATTACAGAAATTTTGAAAAACTCTGACCAATAAGCTGTGGCCGAGACAGAATCTTTGGGAGTCTGCCCATCCCTGAGAAAGGAGGAATACTTATGAGCCAGGGAGTCAATCTCAATTTTTATCTAAAAAATGATCATATCCCATAAGAGTTACACGTTAAAAATATTTTAATAGCTGTATAATATCCCATTATACAGATATAACATAATGTAATCAATTTTATACTGTTGAATATTCACTTTGTAAAAGTTTTATTATAAAAATGCTATGACAAATATCTTTATACATTAATACCAATATATGTCTTCAATACTTTCTTTGAAAGTGGAGTTTATAATTTAATGAACTTGATATTTTAAAAGTTGCAATGTATCACTCCCTCCAAAAATGTATCAATACTTATCTTCACAGGCAATATATTGCATTGCAACTACACTACTTTCAAAGTGGATGTCATTTTTCTAATATGTTGCAATAAGGCAGACAAAGTGATATTAATTGTTGTTTAATTTGTATTTATGTCATAAATATGAAGGGCAACCCTTTTTCACAGTTAGCTATTCAACAATTGCATATTATAAGCCATAAGAATGGACTAATCAAAAAGCATGATCACTAATGTGAAAAGTTTTAGGAAAGCAAGCTTTTGTGACTACAAAGAAGCATGTGGGAAGTTTGGGGGTAATAAATTGTATTCTGTATCTTGAATATAGTAGAGATCATACAGCATTTGTCACAACTTGTCAAATGGTACAGTTAGTTTTAAAAGGGTGAATTTTATTATATATAAATTATAAGTTAATAAACCAAAAAGACCAGTGTGATTCATATTATGCATATTGGGAACCCCAAAGATGAGAAATAAAACAGTGGGTCAAAAAATTTAGTGTACAAATAAGAGAAATCATTTTAAAATAAAAGAGCACTTGAATGTATATGTGAAAACTGTATGTTGTACCCCAAGGAAAAGTGACATGGAATAATCAATACAAATACCTATTTTACTGAAATGACTGAGCTTTAAGATAAATCATTTCAAAAAACAAAAACTAAAACAGATAAAAATTAAGTCACCTATGTGGCAGGAAAATTAATCTGTTAAATAAAAAAGAAAGAAAAATATTGACTTCATATTTAGTCAGAATAGCTAATGTGTAGTAGCTAACTTATTCAATAAATATTTGTTCCATACGTCATTTTTGTTGTTGTGGGACATTGATGTAGGTCTACTATTTTCTGATATAAAACAGCATACTTTCATTTGTTACATCTAAAGAGGACCAAGAGTTAATCTGATAACTCTTCTTGGTAAATAAAACTTAAACATATACAGAAATACGGATTTTTTATGGATACAATAGAAACTTTGCGTGCAATCAGTCAAACTCACATTGTTTTCAGAACACGTAAATGTGTTAGAAGAACACCTGGTAGCAGGAATGAAAGATCTGCCAGGAGCACATTTTTAAGGTAGTTAAGACAAAAGTCCAGGAATTAAACCTGAAACATCCAGGAAAAGCAAATGAATATAAGACATATTTCATTTGGGAGCCTCTTATTGGGATAAGTAAAATTCAGGTCAATAATGTTGTGATACACTAGAAAATGAAAATAAAAGCTGGGAAGCATGGGATATAATGCTAGCCAAGTTGGCCTTTCTGGGAGAACCTAGACAATACAGCATATGTAGATGTCACATCAACACCTGGGCTTCTCACTGAGGCTCCACCCACCAGATACAGAGAGCTTTCCCTAAAAGCATGGACCTTCATCTTATGAAACACCAACAGATGATACCCTAATAAGAAGTCACCTTTTCATCTTTTTGGACCTCATGTAAGTAAGCTTCCTTGAGAAATATTCAAGTTTCTCTGCTTCCCAGAAGAAGATTTCAAACACCAACAGATTTTGCCAAAAGGATAATCTGACTAACTGGTCATAATTAGCGAAGTTGACCCTTGCTTTTCAGTTGGCCCATTGCACTCCCAAGTCACGTATCCCATCACTGTGGTATAAAGCTGTCACCACGTTCCAACTTGCTCCTTCTATTCTTCAAGCAACTAGAATTATCTCTTTCTGTACTTAAAAAAAGGTATATGTAAACTGTGAACTATTATTGTCTTGATATAAAATTTGACAACCTCACATTTTCCCTGTTTCTTTTGTTGATAGGTTGGGTTGGCACATTACCATTCTGCTTGCCTTTGTTCAGGGCATTTTCAATTTCTCTTCTGCATAGGTAAGTGATATGGTGTTCCAGATGACTGAGTAGTTTGCCATCCTTAAACACATAATTTCCTACTTGGCTTCCTTATGCCAAGTAGACTTGCACATTCAATACATTGAAGTGCAAAGGATTTCCTACATTTGCATTTTAAATATTTCATTATCACATATACCTTCCATAAATCTATATAATTCCCTCTGTCCATCTAGCAGAAGGTTGTGCTCTCAGCAAGCTCATAGTGTGAAACTACAGTTAACCAAAGAGGTCAAATATGAGGCATTCTGGCTGAACTACATGTAACCTTTAAATAAAACAAGGCTTTGAATTTTATGCATATTGTTTATGAAGATCCCCTTTACTGCCTTAGAAACTTTAGAATAAACATGATATTGCTTTGATTCAGCATTTCGTGCTGTGCAGGGGTCATCTTTATGAATATCAATTATTTCTATAATGTAGATGTAGCCAATAGTAAAATTGTAAATACATCTGTAAAAGCTTTAAAACTTTTATTGAACCAGAAGTGAAATCTGGAGTAACTTTTATTAGGATACACCAGGTATTGGGGAGAGAACAGATTTAGGAGGGCCTGGGACAGCTCAGCCTTTCAGTGGCCACAAGCTCTCCTGAACCAAAACTTTGTCGGATCTTAAAGAAAAGGTAAATTTACCCAGCCTGGACCAATACAGAGCCACACAGACTTCTGACACTATCAGGACTCCTGGCTGCTTAGTTAACAGAGGATTTTGGTGATATGTCTGTTATTGGAAACTCTAGAATCCAAACTTAGGTGACAAATATGCTGATGCTTTGGGCATAATGGCTTCAAAAACAAATATATGCCCTCTTTTAAAATACATTTTAGCAAAACATGTTCACAATGAAAATGAATTTTTATTGCTAAACTTGAATGAATAAACAGCTACTTCAAAAAATCTGTATTTCATTTGTAAATTGAAAAGAGCCACATGATGTTCAGAGACAATTTCTCCTCTGGTTGACGCATAGATTATAAGAGGGAAATTAAGGTGAAAGGTCAAAGATAAAAACCCAATACTGGTTAGAAGAAGCAGGACAAGTAATTTATGTCCCCTGCTTCGTTGATGGGAAGAAATGCTTTCTATATATGGAATAGGATTGATATAAACATGCACATTGTCTCAATTAGTGAAGATCCATAAATAGAAATATTATAGAAGAGAGGCCCATCAGAAAGCTGCCATGAGAAGGAATAAGAAGTAAAGCTACATCCATAACTTTTTATTGTTTTTCTAAAGAATTTTATCATATGGTGAGTTACAGTAAAAAGAAACTTAGACATTTTAGATACTACTGATTAAATCTCTAACAAAAGGGAAAGAACCACTAATATTGCTCATAAGAAATTCGAAACTTATGTTATTTCTATTCACACAAGATTTACTGAAAGATTTCAGACACTCTCATCATAGCCTGTCCTTAGTTGCAAAATTCTGCCACCCAAAATCACATCCACATAAAAATATAGAAAAACTTATGAGGAAGAAAGAAACTGACTGAGTCTCTGAAACTGAGACTCAGCCTTTTGCCATGTGCTGTTGTGTCCCTTTCCTGAGCAATATGCTACTTCATGTCGTGACACTTGGGAGTTGTTTCTCTCCCAACCTGGGAGTTGGGACCTGTGTGTCTTCCCCTTTCTCCCAACAGCCCTGACTCTATTCATGGCAATTACCAGGTACTACCCATTAAACCCTGGAATGTTTTCCAGATACATCACTGTTGCCACTGCTCTAGACCATGCACCCCTTCTCTCCAGACCACTGCAGTATTACCCGAGTGCCATCCCTCAAACAAATCTTGCTAGCCCCAACCCATCTTTGATAAAGCAATCAGAGAGATCTTTATAAAATGTCTAACTAGTCAAATTATTCCCCTGATTACCATCCATCAGTGATTCTCACACTAAACTCTTAATGCCTTCCTTAGCCTGCACATAATTTTCTCAAGTTCAGAGTCCAGCCTATGTCTGCAGCCATATCAAACACCTTGAAGCACCACACACATGCTTCGCAGTTGCATAGCCCTGACCTCTTCTAGAACAGCCCTCAGCTCACCTTCCACACCCACTGATGCTCTGTCTTCTCCAGAAAGACATCATTGACCAAATCTAACTCATGATCCCATTAATTACTCTAAAACAACTCTTACCATATAGAATTTCAACTAACTATCAATGGTTCTGGACACTCTTTAAGGATGAGAACTCAGAGATTTCTACCTCAATGACACCAGCATCTACTACATGTTTTATCCTTAATAAAACTTTATTTAATTAGAATGAGCTTTCATCAAAGTTTCTGATCTAAGACCTGATTCCCAGAGGCAAATCCATTGTTATTTTAATCCTACATAGCAGAGATCCAAAATGAAATACTAATCCACAGTACTCAGAAGTAGTCCAAAAACTTCTCAGAGTAGTTTGGTCTTTGTTAGGTAATCTGTTAGGTATTAATGGCCTTTGGTGTTTCCAGACTAGATAATTAAAAGCAACATGCCGCTGCTGTTGCAGATTCTTAATGCTGAAGATCAACTGCACTGTGATAATCATGAGATTTAAAATGACCCTCTTCATTCATTAGAGGAGTAATATAGACTGAAAAAAAAAAAAGTTTCTAACTTACTTTCCGTTACCCTAAATATGCCATTTGTTCACCAAGCACTCAAGTCTCTCACTAGCTTTCTGCTCTACCATATCACATATCTTTTATTGCCCTCTGTGGCAGGTGTGATAGCAGCTTTTTAGTCTTCCTTTTATTTCTGTCATATTCCTGGAAGTGCCAGCCCCCTCGCCTCTCCCTTGTTGATAAGCAGCTCTATAGACCTGTCACATCTCATGCAAGTCTGTGCTTTGTTGAAAGAACTTGGGACTCGGTCCATGGTGCTCCGGCAATAGCAATGTCAACCGTAAAATGAAGCAGGAGTGTCTGCCCTCCAGAGCCTTTCCACAGAGAGCAGGCAGCAGTAGGGGTCGTGGGCCAAGGGCAAGGGGAGCCTATGTCCGACCTCAGCTGAAATTTCCAGTGTGACTCTCAGGCCTAAGGAAGTATTTTTGCATGGGGGAGTGGAGGGCAACTGGAAATAAGAAACTATGCTAATATGAAAGCTTCAGTGAACTAGTCTAATTTACCCCGTGAAAATCATGTGGTTAAAACCTAATTGTGCTACTTGATAAAACTTGGTTTGGAAAGCACAGAGGCATTCCAGATTTTTTTTTTCCCCAATTACCTTCATTTTTTCATTTCTTAGATTATTTGTTCCAGAAATTCTAGACCATTAACTGCTGCCACAGTACGCGTCCTAAAACATAAATGAGACAATATCATTCTACTGTTTAAATACTGAAGTAACCCACTTATCCCTATAGGGAGGGCAAAGCAATCTTTTTTACTTCATGCAGCACACCAGCGCTTTCCTTATCTCACCCTTCCAGCCTCATCTCCTGCTGTACCTTCATCTGTATCCTCTAATCTAGAATGTAGGTTAACAAGATTCTCTAGTAATTCCCCATCTTATGCCATGGTTTCCATGTGCTGTGCTATTGCAGAGTCATTCTCTACCTGTAATGCGATAGAACCCTCCACCCACCTTCATCTACTCACTCCAACTACTCAAGAAGCAGTGAGGAAGCCTTTCTTACTGTGCTCTCCTCCCATCTCTCTCCCTCTTTTGAATTAGGTTCCCTTAGCTGGCGAAGCACCTAGAGTACATCACTCTTATGACAGTTATTCCTCTGTACTCCAAAGCCTTGCTCACTGGTCTACATCTGCCATGAGAGTATGAATTACCTGAGGGAGAAAAAGCCTCATACAGTTCAGTTACCATAATACTTGATAGCATCTCAATAAATGTTGATTGAAGTAATGAATGTACGATGATGAGAAAATATTCACCAAAGCTAACTTTTTTATTTGAATACTCTGTCTAAAGAAAATATTTTGAAGTTATTTTTGAAATAGATAAAAAAGAAAAAGTAACTTGCTCAAACAAAGCAATTTTCAGTTTAAAGGATGATTCACCTCAGGGGTCCTTCAAATAGCAAGTATTTCTAGTGCACTTAAGGGTTTAAAAATGATTAACTACTTGACAGGAAAACTAGGAGAAACAGAGATAGAATTTTAGCACGAAAATCCAACAACTATTGAAAATAAACTAAATGAAAAGGACATGTAAATAGCAATAAAATGTGCTTCTGAAGCATTAATCAAGGGAAATATAATTCAATTTACATGTTTGATTTGCACACATTTCAGAAAAATGTTCATTGTGTAAAATAAAGATGAATTGGTATCTAACTTCCCAGAAGAATTTTCACATCTAAACTCCTAGAAGTAAGATTTATGGTGTGTTACTTTTCCTCTTGTGCATATCGATTATATTGAAATAATCTATGTTTGTGTCTATTTTCTAAGCAATGCTATAAAGTTTTTAAGACCCTGGACCATGTCTTATTCATGTTTGTTTCACTAGGACTTAACATAGTGCCTGGTACCTAGCAGATATTCTATGTTTATTGAGCGAACTCTGTATTAGAATCATATTGTTCTATTTAATATGTCGCATTCAGTAGAAAATAAATCTCTCCCTTCAAAAGGCATGTTTTTAAAACATAATTCTTGCTTTGTATCTCAAAATCAAGACATTGTGGAATATACCTGAAAATACCTAAAATTTGGGAGCACACATTATTTGTTTTACAGCATTTCAAGCTTCTAGAGAAGAGTCTTGACAACTTCATATAATCATACCCTCAGGTTCTGAGGACTATAAAGATTGAAATTATCCCTTAAACAATCAAATTCAAATTCTTAATGTATAATATACAAATCAAATCAAAAAAACTAGATATAAGAAATGCAATGTTGAATTTAAACTATTTTCAAAAACTTCCTACTTTGAAATCTAAATATGAAATATCACCTATTGCGTGCACGAGCAGAGCACAGACAAAATGCACTCCACTGTGGCTGCCTCGGGGTATCAAACCATCTCTAACCCATTTCAGACCTACTTATAAAACTGTGGGTGGTAACAATCTGGATATACTTTGTGCTTAAATCTTTCATAGACACAACATCTGTCAAACATCCAACATGCCTGACCCAGTTGTATTGAGTAAGCCCTACAGATTATTTGTCAAACAAATCCAGTAACCCAATATTTGTTTCTTTATTTTATAATTTAATTGGTATGCAAATAGGGCAACAGGACAGCATTTGTGCTGGATACAGTTGTCACTTCAGATTCTGGGAATGCTCATTATCATGCTTACAGATTTTTTTTCCCCACCTAACATCTGCCAATACTACCTAAACCCCAGGAACTCCATAAACCTGTGCAAACTTCTTCTTGTGGTGGATCTCTTTCTCTGTTATCTGTTCCATGCACACGAATTTTGTGCGTCTGAGGCCTCTGTATGCCAGAATTATGCCTGCTTCCTAACACTTGTGTCTCCAGAGCTTTAGATTTGAAATTGAACAGACACAGAGCCAATTTATCATAGGATGACATGTGTCATGTTTATGGTATTACCAGAGGAACCCCAGTATGCACTGGATTTATCCTTTTGTTGTCAGCATGGACCAAGACAACACAGGATAGAGAAGCTATTATGGTTTTAATAATATGATATATACTTTTAAAATAGAACACTAACTGCCATCTCTTTCAAAATGCAGTGCTAGATCATTCTGCTTAACACAAGAATTTCTTTATCAAACAATCATCTGTCATTCAAAAATACATCCTATTGAAATGAGAATAACAAATAAAAGCATTGGAATACGTTCCCTCAAAGAAAAAACACTTTGTTCAAACCAACAATTTATTACTCCTATCTATCTCATTTTCACATAAATTCTAATCATGCCTAATGATGGCTTTATCTTGAATACAATATAAATTCATATTGTGTGGCTTTTCTTAATAAATATAAATATCTAAGAGCACCCTCAACCATCTTTTACTCACTAATATATGTACTTTTAACATCCCAATGATGCATCTCTCCCTGTGTTTCTAGATCAAACACAAAGCAAACATATAAAGAGATAGCAATATTTCAAGCATAAACCTAATAGCTGAAAGGAAAAAGCTTTTCATTTGAAGCAAGTTTAATAAAAAGCCCAAAACTTGAGGCAAAACTTTCAACTGTGAAACTGGCTGATCAGAGTGAAATCTTCTTACCACCCATACAAAGATCTGCTTTTTATCTGGAATAAACATTTGTTCATGCCAAATCTGGCATTTAGTTGCTCATTTCAATGTGGAATTAATTTTGATTTCCAGCATTTCGCCAATTACTTTTTCAACATTTGCAAATATGCTTCACAAAACAAAGAGTAAATAAGAGATAAATGCTAGCTAGCACTTTTTAGATTTTATTAATATGTAATAATTAGGTATAAAGAACAAATATGCAAAACTCAATATTGCATATATGCAAATATAGTAACAAACTTCAGTTAAGCGTTAAGCCTGCCTCTCAAATCTGATGGCAGGTTTGCTAGACTGAGGATAAGCCTTTACTAAACAATGCTACTCAAAGAATATTTTATTAATATCAGTATTAATTAATCACTAGAATATTGGTCAGAATCCATTACTTGACTCTAACTTAAAATGATAATTGAATAAAGTTTAATGAAAGGACAATTTACAAAGGGGCAGGGTTAAAGAAACTAATAACAGGAAAAAGGACCCAAGCACTAACAAAAGCAGGAAGCTATTACCACACCTGGCCCTGAATGGGGAGAGAAAGGTAATACCAGAACCCTGGTGGAGGGTTTGCCCAACAGGAGCCTTGGTCTTAGTGAAATAACACAGCTACTGCAATCCTCAGCCTGGCAGGAAGAAACAGATGAAAGAAATACCCCAACTATTTTCTCCTCCACCTTCCAATATCCCACACTGCCTTCCAACTGGTAGCCTGTGGTCAAGGAAGCCCAGGTGAGGGCATGGCACAGAAAAAAGTAGAGACAGGTAGAAAGTAAATCTGCAGGGGCAAGTGGAAAACATCTAGCACAGTGACTTTCTCAGTGGTGTAGTTTTCACCCACTGCCAAACGATATAACCACAAGGATCTGATAATTAGAGAAGGTCTTAAATCCCTTCCTTTAAAATTTATATGAACTCAAGTGAAGTTCAGGAGTTACCATATGTACTAGAAGTTGAAGAGAAAACCATCATTCTCTCAATCATGTACATCCTCAGTGGGGCCCTCAAAGCCCCACAACCAATCTGCCAAGATTCTATTGGCTGAAAGAACCCTGGATGTCTACTTATCTACTGTAGCCAAGGAAAAATCCAGTCTCATGGTAAATTAAGGCTAAGGAACCACAATCATAACGATGTCTAGAAGAACAATACGGGCTCACTTCTTATATGACATAAACACCATTTCTGATGGTGCTAATATATTGCTTGAGTGGCCCCCAGGAGAGTTTTAGATCTAATTTTAAATATCATCTAACTCTTTATCCTAGAATGAAATATGAAATACCACCTGGATTCAACATCCCTTTTCCACTTTCATCTTGCATAAAAAAAAATTAAAAAAAAAAACAAAAACGTTTTAATTAAGAGCTTTCCACATTAGGCACCTAATTAGGCATTTTGACCCAAAGGCACCAACTCTTAATCCATCATATTGGAGATTATGATTTCAACATATGAATTTGGGGGAGGATACAAACATTCAGTCCATAACATATACATTACCTCAACTAATTCTCACCACAAACTTGATGATAGACATGATATTTCTCATTTTATAGATTATCATCTGAGACTCAGAGAGATGAAGTAGCTTCCCTGAGCTTCAGAGTTATGGCTTGCTGTCATGACTAGAACCTGCATTCCATGAGTGTGGAATTTTCTTTTTTTTTTCATTTCAGGTCGATTCTTTAAGCCACAACTGTCTCATGCTGTAGCTCGGATGGTCTAGAAACACTTCCTTGCCTAAAAAGGCCATGCAACTTCATAACTCTGTACACCTCATACTCTAATCTATAATATGCCTCCTACCATCTTCACCTAACAAGTTTTTAACAGACATTCATGAAACAACTGCTTTGTACCAGAATGGTAGGCAATAGAAATACAAAAATGAATTATCATGAAAATCCCTGTGTTTAAGCAACACTGGGCAAATGGTAGATACAAACTATTCTTGAATGAAGTGCCCAAATGCTTCCTCCATGGTAATTTTTTTTCAAACCTCAAGTGAAGTCTCTCCCCCATTGATCCTCAGAGGACATATGTATTTGGACTAATCATTCTGGGCGTTGGCCTTTTTCTCATATTCACCAACTCAACGACTAGCTTATGTTCAGTGCACTGTCCTTATTTTTCTCATTGAAATTTTTGTCATTCCTCATTTATGGTAAACACTTTATAACAAGCCTTCATTCAGGAATGATTTATTTAGTTCTCATAAGGTGCTGGGCACCATGCCAAATTCAGAAATAACTAGTAGAAAGGGGAAAAAAAACACACAAATCCTCTGAAAATTTTATAGTATCTTGGAATATACAGACATGGAAATAGTAATTGATAATACAGTAAGATAAACCTTATAAAATTGAAGCAGGTGCTTCTGATGTGTCTCTATAATTCAACAAAGGGGGCCAGAAGGTTTTAGGATGGGTATGAAGCTTGCATCTCACCAGGTACCTTCAACAGGCATGTACAAGAACAGAGAGGGCCAAATATGGCACAAAAAAGCCAATGTCCCTGGGTCTTTAATGGCCTAAATTTGTTGTCTTTCAATAAATTTAATCTCAGTGGTATTATAAATAGATTGTAGTTCTATTCTTCACAGAGACCAAAAAAATAATCATATATTCTTATTTTTAATATTATTTATAATTGGTGAAATCTATAAGGTCCAACACGTATTTCTATGTTTTATTTTATAGAAGCATCTTTGAAACATTGATGGTTATGACAAGCCATGAGGGCTTAAGAGGGAAAAGCTTCTATTCTTTCTGGATAGACCAGAACACTATATTAATTACACACATACCAAATATTTTCAAAGAGATCAGTAAAATTCTCACAATCTTTCACATAAAAAGTCACAGAAAATATAATATTTGTGAGCAAGATAAGACATGATATGTCTCAAAACTCATATCTGAAGCATAGAAGGTAAATATACCAGATTAAGCTGAAGCTTAATATTCTTAACTTCATTCTCTCAATGCAGATGAACATTTACCATATTCCTAGTTCTAAGCAATGATTTTCATTTATTAAGCAGCAAACCACTTCTATCTGCAAGAATGCACTGAGCCAGAAACAACAGAAATGTGTATTTGTATTATGCATATAAACTTATTGACATTGAAAGAATTAACTTGCAGATCAATAAGGGAGAAATTCATTACACCAATCAGCTTCAAGTAACTAGAACTACAGAAGATGCATCAATCTAAGTTGAAATGGAATTTACTTCGGTACTGCTACAGCCTAAAACAAACCATAAAATGAAATCAACACATTGTACAAGGAAATTTTGCATAAACAATTTGATAGATTCTAATACATTAGGGCTGTATGTGTACCAGCCTCTCAGGCTGTATGAAAAATGTTGAGATCAATGGATACTGATGAGCAATATTTAAATGAATTTCTAAATGACTATAATAAAAAATTTAGTTGACTCAACCCCTGCTGTTCTGGGCTGTAAAGTTATGAGCTCTATTTACCTGAAAGCATGTATGCCTATTAGACTTGGCAGGAGTTTCTCAACCTTGCTATTAAGTAGAGTATCTATTTAAAATGAACCAAACATCAGGCTATATCAAATCTGTTACTTCAGACTGGGATAAAGCAGCATGCTAACCTCATGTACATGATGCAAAGAGGAGAAGAGAATAAATCTTCATGGTTTTTCTAAACCTTCTTTGTGAGCAAAAAAAATTCATAATATGTGGTCAGCATTGACTTTCACAGGCACTGACTATAAAATGTCTAAATAAAAAGTGACACAAGAAAAAGCAAAACGAATTAAAAATGTATAGAATACATTAAAAAATGCATCCTTCTAAAAGTTTCCACACCTTTCTGGGAGCCAAGAAAAATCTGTGGACCTAATGAAGAGACTCTTGGTTGAGTGGGGAAACTGAAATCAGACGGGAGAATTTTCTTAAATATAATAGGAAGTCAACACAAATGAGTATAATCTGTAAAAGAAGAAAAGAAATGAAAGGAGAATATTGGAGTGCAGAGACTTAGCACTCAATATTAATCAGATGTAATACACCAAAGATTGGTGGGAAATAATTTGATAAAACTCAAAGAATAGGAACAAACCACACAGATGAGCAGATTTGGAGGCAGGAAGAAATCCTGGTGAAACAGGGAAGCAGTATGTGGACAGTAACAGCAAGGGTTGCATGATGGTAGAGTCTGCATCTTATTTTGTCTCCTAATAGCACCAGGGAATATTGAAAATACAGATGTTTATCAGGTTGCAATAAAGTCAACATCAATCCATATTTGAGATATTAAAAGGAGACAAATATTCTTGCAAAAAGAAAAAAAATTGATAGCAGAAACCTCTATACAGAAATTCAGTATAGAAAAATGTTTGCTTGTAGACCAACTCATTCCTATAACATTAAAAAAGTTAAATATTACAGTTATAGGGCAAATGTACATGAATGTGAAATACACTATTTCCAATGGATCAGAGAATAAATCTGCATTTTAAAAAATGCATCTTTCAAAATGCTTCCACACCTTTCTAGAGGCCAAGAAAAATCTGTGGGGCTAATGAAGAAGGGAATTAAATATGCAATACATTAATCTAGTATTTATCATCAACAGAAACTAAACCAGATAGAAAAAAGAAGTTGAAAATGATATGAAATATGGCTGAAGAGAATTGTTTATAGTGATCTCAAAGACCAGAGCTAAAGATGCAAAGAGATGATATACATAGTAAAGTGATTTGCAAACTTGTTAGCGTATCCTACCATTAATAACACTGAGGATAATAATTTTTCTTCAAATAGACCAATAAAGAGTGAGAGGAAACAAGAAATAAATAACTCTAAAATTGAAGTTATTCTTTTATCTTTAGTAATAAAATATTAGTTGTAAAAATTTATTTTTGTTTTTGCAGAAAATGGATTAAAAGAAAAAATTCCAATTAATGTTCAAAAATCATAAAATTATATGTCAAAAATTGATATCAGATCAACAATCTGTCAACACATATTTATGGATTATTTGCTCTGAGTCCTATATTGTGCATCATGATATGAAAACTTATAAAACTCCTTCCCAAAAGGAAAAGGAACTGGCGAATGAAAGCATCAGCATGGTTGAGCACTAAACCTGATGGCTCACTTAAGGGCTGTGGGGATAGCAGAAATTTCAGTGTTGACCAAGTTGATAGGATTGGCCTGTTGATCAATCCATGTAGGAGCAGCTATTTAGGGGGAATTGCATCACAGAGGTAGGGAGAAGAATAAGATCAGGATACCTACTACTCTGTCCTCACTCCAAGTAGCTGTGTTCCTCTGACAGTCACAGTTGCTGTCAGAAAACCCTCCCTGCCTGGGTTCTGGGAACGGTTCCCTCTACTAGTCCCCTCAGGCCAAGCGTGTGGTACAGTACTCTTTCCTTATTAGCCCCAGGATGCAGCATCATCCCTTAAGAGTTTTGTGCTCACAACTTTTCAGAGAGCCCCTTCATTAAAATCTCTTAAAATTCCCAGTATGAGCAGCTGACTATTCCTTTCTGAGGCTCTGACTGATACAGAATTTAATAGTTGTTGTCAAGTTTACAACCCTGAGAAAGTAGGAATCATTTCCATAAAACAGTGGGAAAACAACATCAGATTTCTTTAATGAAGTACTATGTGATGTAACAGATTAAATTTTTAAGAAGGGAGGTTAGGAAAGCTTCAGGGAGAACCTCTCGTTCTTGAAAATTATAACGAATTTCAAGAGAGAAAAGATGAAAAGGATGAAATCCAAGCTAGGAGAAAAGGCATTGTTAAAGAAAAAAGTTCAGTCCTTGCAGATGATCATAGATTAAAAAAGAGGGTGACCATATATATCCCAGGTTGTCCCAGACATTCCCAGTTCACACCGATTGCTTCAGTATAATTCATTAACAGTAATACATTATGTGTAACACTTTGGAATGCATTATACAGCAGAAAGTCATATTGAATTCCTGAACAAGGAATTACTGTGATAAAAGAGGTATTGTATTAAGATACATTTGGCAATGGAATGAAAAATGGACTTGAGATAAAAAGGGGAAGTTCGGAGAATAATGGAGTTAACAGAGAAGAATCATTTGACTAAAATGATGACGCTGTGAATGAAAGGAGTCATGTTAAAAAATTGTTTTCATAACAAAATATTATGTGTATTAAAAATAGTGCTGAAAATATAACCAGTGGCTCTTTGCAGCCTCAACTCTACTCTGAATCTCATTCAAGGAAACTCAGTCTTACAACTGAAAGACGTTAAAAGGAATGAAATCTCTGCTTTATATATTTATTTATCCAGCTATTTTATCCCTTTCTCCGTCTAGCAGTCTCACCCTCCACATTGGCTTGTCATTCTCACTGTACGTAATCCTCCATCAGAGACCTTAAGAATTCTGTCCTTCCTTAGTCTCCCCTTTGCTCCAATCCCAGCATCCTTTTAGTTCCAGCTTGCTCTTAAAATGGAAACGTTTTTAGTTCTGTTTATTGACATTATCACATCTGAAAGATGTGGTGTCTTCAGACGACATTTTTAAAAACATCTTTACATTTTTATTAAAGTGATATGTGCACAAGGTGATAATCATAATTTAGGTGGAAAACAAATCCTATCTTATTGCCACTTCATCCCACCCTACCTTGCAGAGTAAACCTCTTTTAATTGTCTTAGTTTTTAATTTGTCCTATGGCTACTGTGTTACTTTAAATAACATGTCTATGTCACTTATTTTGTTAACTATTTAATATCTACTGAATTTCTGCTGTGAAATATAAGGATTGAACACACTTGGCAAAATCTCCACTCCTTCCCCTACTCTTATCCTACAACATTTGATTAGACAAATTATTATCTTTCCTTTATTATGTGATTAGGTAAACTTAGTAATGCATTGAGACTTTACAATGTCAGTGTCATTTGACTCCTTACTATGTAAAATGATGACGTTAGTACCTAAATCCTCCTTCCCTACACTCCCCCTATATTTTCCTACTTCTGCAAGTTATATTTTACTTTTGACTTTTACATTGTCCCATTGTCCATATTTTTTGTACTTACATTAAATTTTAAGCCATAATGGACTTTCATCATGCTTTGGTTGATTACAAAATTCTAAAACCAATAAACTACATTTAACATAAGCTTTCTTCACTGTAAGGCCACATGGTGTGTGAACATTATATATTTTTTTCTGTGTGTGAAATATCAGGCTTTTGGCATCTTGAAGGAGAATGCTCCTAGCTTCAGTGACAAATAAATGTTCTGTTCTTGCATTCCTTCAAGTGATTAAAACCATTCCGTATTTCAGTTTACTTTATTTTGAACCGTAACTTTATTTCAGAGGTAGACTTGATTGTGATATATTATTTTTCTCATGCAAAAATTAAAGTTTCTTTAGCATATCTTCAAGATTATTCAGACTCTCAATATAGCATTTCTTACATGGGAATGCATTTTTTTTTCTAAAGACTACCCTCCTCTAGCATGTATATAGTTGGCAATGAAGCCTTAAGAAATTAGAGCATAGTACCTTGAATTTAGTCAATTCCATCATGTTTCTCTTGCCCAATCACTTAACATCGAACTCCCTTTTCAATTCTTACATATGTAAGGAATACTGAAGAAAATACTATAAACATGCTTATTAATGGTGGTACAAAAATATAGTCCCACTTCCAGTTATGAAGAAGCATCTCAGAGTCAATCATCCAATTACCTTGCCAATCAAACCCATAATATTGTATAGAAATTTTGAAATTACATCTGGTCAAAGGCACTGAATATCAAGCAAGGCAGTCAGAATTTAAGAATCCAGGATATTTTCTGCTGATTTTCCAACAGATATGATGGAAGCCAGAAAACAATATGAAAGATAACTGTTAACTCAAAATTTTATATGCTTCTAAAATTATCCATCAACAGAAAGTTAAAATTAAGATATTTTCAGACAAGAAAAAATAAGAGAAATTTTCGTCAGCAAACAAACACAAAAAGATAAATACATTGACCTAATTGTCACATAATCAACTACTGAATATTCATTCTTTCCAAATCACATGGAATATTTACCAAAATTGTGTGGTGCACCAAAAAGTCTGACTCAACACACCTGAAAGTATTAAAATCATTCAGAGTAAAATATTTTTAATTAAAAAATAGTTTTTAAGAACTACAAAATCTCCAAATATTTGGAAATTAAGACACACTTCAAAAAAAATATCCTCAGTCAAACAGGAAATTTCAACAGATTAAAAAACATTTTTCAGTGAATAATAATGAAAACATGTATATGACATTGGGAAATTTGGGGGATGCAGGTAAAGTCATGCTTAGAGTGAAACATATGGCCTCAATGCATATCAAAAAAGAAGAAGGACTGACAACCCATGACCTAAGCATCCATATCACTAGTAAGTAAAAAAAAGACCATGATTCCATCTTTTGCAATCTGGCTTTAGGGTGCATGCTCTCCCTTTACTGCCACATTTCATTAAGTACCTCCCAACCTAAGAAGAAATCTTAAAACCAACAACCACCTCTAGATACCATCTTCCCTCATCTTACCGTCATAGGAAAAGTTCTTTTAAAAAGTGTCTGTTTGTTTTCTCCACGTCTTTACCTCCAAGTCACTCTTTAATCCATTTTTTTTTTCACTGTTTCCTTGCCCTGCCACCCCACCAAAATGGCTTTTACTAAGGTTCTCAATCTATTTGCCAAATCCTATAGTCTTTCTTTATTTATTCTTTTTTCATACACATTTCATTATACCCACTTTTTTATTTTTTAAAATTCACTTCTTCAGTAACTGTTATACTAGCATTCTTCCCTGATGCCTACCTCCCACTCTCACGATTACTTCTGTATCCTCTTCTTCTACCCACTCCTTAAATGTTGAACTCTCCCCCAAGATTAGTTGAGACTTTGCTCTTGATTCGCTACTCTTTTAATCCTTCATAAGCTTCACCTATCCACAGATCAAACTAGAGATAAATGATTCCATATCTGCATTTGTAACCAGAATTATTTCCTGAGTTCTAAGCTAATCTTCGAAGAAACCAAATTGTTTTTTTCTCAGAGAAAACTCCAAAGGTTTAGGTTAAAACACATCTCTTACATGTCCTGAACTGTTTTAAGCACTGGTAAAATAGAATGATCACAGTTCTTAAAACCAGAAACTTGGAGCTTTATCATCCATTGACTATTACAACTTTGGCATGACCATGATGTGAGATTGGTTAAAGAAAATTAATGATATTTTCAATTATAGAATAATAACCCAAGGGAATTGGTAAATGGTTTAGGACCAGGGGTCTGGCATGGGAGAAAAATAGGATGGAGAGAGAGAGTATTTACATATTAGCAAAACCAAAAAGTTCTCTGATGGGTACAAATTGCTAGTCTTAATACCAATGCTAGATTTGCTGGTCACCTAAAGTGGTCAACATATACATTAGGGCTCCACAAACAGAAATTATAAGTTCAGTGTGTCTAGGGTAGAACAAACACTCTATACTTTTTAAAATCTCTCCAAGCAATTCTGATATGCTATATATTTCAGAACACTAGATGAGAGCAACATTTCCCAACCCGTAGGCCATAGACCACTGGAAGTTGTTGTCAAACACTTTTTTTTTCAATTATTGTCTGGAGACTAAAATAGTAAATGTCTTGAAAAACATGTTTTTAATATTTTAAATGTGTTACTGAATTTACAGTAACTATCACTCCCTCCTCCCAACATCAAAAACTAAACCTACTCCTTTTTGTTGCTGTTAATTGGAAGGGGTCCTTGAACACAAAAAGTTTAGAAATTATTACCTACAACACTTTACATCAGATATTCTGAAAATGTGCTTTTTTATTAGAATTTTCAATTTTTCTATTTTACAAATAAGACCTTTTATCCCCATTATTGAAAAATATTTATATTTTTAAATGAGAAAAAAGAAACCAATCTATATATTATTACTTTTAAGAGAACTTGTAAGAAAATCATAGACAATACACTAATTGTAAATCCATTAGTCATACCTTGGAAGATTTTTCTAATTTGTTTTTTAAACTTATCTCATCTAGATTCATAATCTCATTAAGTGAATGTTTATTTTGGAATCAATTTGTAGAGGATGACTATGCAATGGTTAAAATTTGTGCGGTCAAAAATTGTTACATATTTACATGTCAAGTCTGAGCTTTACGAAATTTAAGCAAATGTCAATCTCTTATAATCAATTTATTATCTAGAAATATATACAAAGATAGAGTAAATTCCACATGCCTAAATTCCATCTAATATAAATCACAAAGCACAATGTTTGCTTTTTAAAAAATGAGTAGTATTCCTCAATACTGAACATCCTAATTTGGGCATACATAAAACTTGATGGATTGAAAAGACTTCAGTGATCATCATTATAGTGGGTAATCGCTTACACATTGTATCAGTATTTGGAAGGGTGCTCAGATATAGTGGATAATCAATAAGAAAAGGATATTGGGTTATTAAAAGACCGAGAATATGCATGGGGTCTAGAAGACAGTCCTCAGCATTGCTGTGCTTTCTCTATTAAGTAGTTACTATGTATTTAGTTATAATTTCCCTCAAGGCAGACTGTAAGGTGAAAGCTGGGATGCAAGTAGTTTATTTGGCATAACAGGAAGCACATTGAGAGAGTGAGGAAATGAGACAGCGAAGGGAAGAAAGCCAATAAAGATGTGTTTATGAATAGCTATCGTGGGAACCTGGGGCTCAATCTTGTAGTGTACCCTCTGAGACACAATGTAGATAGAGTGTGCCATAAAATTGTCTTACTGAAAGGAGATGAACATGAGATATTTATCCATGGTCTCCTATTCTTCATGCTAAGCTCCCTGGCACTTTCCACCTGCCCAATGCCCAAGCTGAGCACACTCCGTAGGTAAGAAAATGCCTTTAGGAAGAAAGATTCTGAAGCCTTAGGGATGTATAGAAACTATTTGCAGGTGACTTCTTGGATAGACAGAGGACATCTGAGCAAGAAACTACCAGTGACAGCCATAGTCACCATTCTCTGGATACTAAGTCCACCTCAGCTGGGCAACCAGCAGTCCATCTTCCTGATGGTCTCCACTTCCCACATGATACAATCCATCTTTTCTATCTCCTCCCCAGGTATTTTAAAGCGATAAGAAAACTACTTAGGCAGTCTGACATGCATCTTTATTGACCTGAGATTCTTTTGTTAATTCTAAGTGGTTTCATGCTGATGTTTAACAATTATTCACTATAAGGAAATACAGTGTGCAAGGAAACATAAGAGTGTCAAAGTCAGAAACAACCCAGCCAATCCTTGTTCCTCTTGATACAATCACAGTCACTGTGCTGAAATCCACCTTCAAGAATTACTGTTTTACCTGCTTTTGACCAGATCCTTCATTTTATCCAGACATCTGTCAAACCAAATACCCATGCCCTGGGTAGGTAACAGATATGAGGGTTGCTCACTAAAACAGATGGTATTTCAGAGTCAAGTTCATATTACCATTCTCTAGTTGCTAGTTCAGACTTTTACTGTCTTGACCACAAGTCTGAATCTAAATGACCTCTTACTTATCTATCTGGATTTTCGCCCTTCTGATTCTTCCTGATCTTGGTAATTATATATCCCTCAACTCTTAATTTGCTTGTCTAGAGTCTGTTTTCTAAAAACAATCCTGTGTATTGTCTAGTTCTGATTTCTATTTCACGATTACTGCCTTACTGGCACCCATGAAACTATTATCAACTAAATCAACAGTATTTATTGAGTACCTACTATATATTATACACTGTTGACAGAGTTGAAATGTGGCAATGAATAAAATAGACCAACTTCTAGCTCCCAAAGAACTTAAATTATCATGGGATGATTGGTCAGGGAAAATAGTCTGTTAAAACATGTTTATAACAAACACCCAGCTTGAATCACGACTTTTGTTAAAACTTTTTTTCTCAGAACCACATCAACAAATGACCACAACTAGACGACAAATAACACTGGTAAATACAACCAGAAACCAATTAGTAAGGTTTGAAATGCAAGCCTCTGTAGCTAGAGTCTGAAACATTAATTTTTAGATTATCCCAACAGAAACTTTGACAAATTTTTTTTCAAAGAAACAAAATTTTAAAAGGTAATAAAAATATTTGGTTTATTAGTCTAACTGTGGTTGATAATTTTTTTATTTGAAAGCCTATTTTTTATTTGAAAGACCATTTTTTATTTGAAAACTTTGGTTTATCAACCTATAGTTGATAATTTTTTATTTGAAAGCCATTGTCAAACACCTCGACTTATAGCTATCCTTTTTTTTTTTTTTAAGTCAGAAATGGGGTATTTTTTGTATTTGTTCATTCATTTACTCATTCAACACATACATGTGTCAGAACAGAAGAGGCTCCTGTTACAGGAGCTAGTTTTCCGAAAGAAGGACCCAGACTAATTAAGCAAGCAGATAATGTATAATAATACATAAAGGAAATAATCTTTGCACACAGATACAGAAAGAAGGTTTGGAGTGGAGTGAAACCATTGAGATACAATGAACAGAAATTGCCTCCCTGACTAGTTGAACTAGTTGAAGGAAAGAGACTTTTTTTAGCTACTCAAAATTCAAACATAAATATAGTGAGTGTGAAACATTTTCATATGCATTAATACCAATTATAACACACCTGCCCTTTATGTCTCACTGTCTCACAAAATTCACCTTTGTTCTGAAAATGTGACTGAAATTCCCAAATTTAAAAACAAGAGAAAGTTTGAACGGGTGTGAAACAAGGACTTAGAATATAATCACTCTTTCAACATTAATTATACTGTACATTTTGAGAGGCTATAATCAAGAATTGAAAGCTGCTTTTTGTCTTAGGTTCAAAATCATGAAGCAACAATTTTGCACAGTGAGTATATCTTTGTAAGACATTCTAAAAAAGAAAACAAAGTCCTGGTTACAATTTCTACATGAAAATGAGTCCAGACAAGGAATATTGTCTATGTTCTCTTTTTCCTGGGTTTATTTTATTGATGCTTTTCTAGGGGCATAGGAGGCTAAAAGGATAAATAGAGGATGGTATAATAATAGAAGCATTCAGCATAAGCAAATTTTGAAGGAGGTTTTCAGAAGTCCAATATGGCTAATTTACACTGGACTTTAAAGCGGGAGAACAAAAAAAATTGCTAACCAAGACAATTTTCCAAAAAATCATTTTTGTTTTTATCCATCAAATAATAAATATTGCCACCTCTTGTAAGCCTTGTTAATATAAATAAATTCATATGTTGTTATTACTTGGTGTCACCTTAGTATTATTATATTTTTTAAATGACCCTATCCATCTTTTCTTTTTTTTTCCAAGTGACATTTTGGTTCCTTTTCCTACTTCCTGGTGCTTATGTGAAAACACAGGGGCATAAAAGCCAAAAACCATATCTTTTTCATCTTTGTTTCACTAGCAATTGACAAATACCTGATTCACAACAGGAACCCAATAGGGAACAAATGAATGAATGAATGAATGAATGAATGAATGAATGAACGAACAAATGAAGGAATGAAAAATCCCAAAAAAGCATTTGATCATCGAAAGGAAATATTGTCTTGAGCACCTACTATGGGATAATTATAGATTATTTTTTAGTATTCAGGCACTAGCAAATATTTAATTCTTGTGACATAAATTTAGATGATATTACCTTGGAAAATTAAGTCTATATTGAATAGTTATATTTTAACAAACTGCAAAGAATGGCATGTTTTTCCAATAAATTACTATTAATATTTTATTCCCACTTAAATTTTTAATTTTCACTGACCTAATGTTTTAGATGGAGAGGTTAGTTTCAGAAAACATTCAGTTTGCATTCTGAAAACGGGTAAACTTACACAGGGCTGTCAATGTGATTCTCTATCTTATCCCTAATTCTAATGATAACTTAAATGAATTTATTATTCATTCCTTATTCAAGAAATAGTTTATATAATTTTTACTAAGACTAGCTTACCCTTGATTAACTCGTTCCCCTTTCTTTTTTAAAATATTTCTTGGAAAGCTGATGGTTGTAATTGCATGACTGTAAAATAAGGATCTCACTTTGCTGTGAGGCACTCAGACTGATTCTGGAAATACTCCTAAACAAAAGAATGCAAAATGTGAAGACAAATTTTAGCCTGTAGGCAGAGAAACCATCATTTTGATGCTCAGATGGCTTTTACGTCTACATACATGTACACACACATTGATTGTTAAGAATCTTCCCATTTAAAAAATAGACTTTTAATGATTAAAGTTACATATTTAAAAAACCAAGCATTTCCTTAAACTTATTAGCCTAACTTACAAATATCATGATTATATTTAAGTCTAGAACATTTTAGTGATCTATTACAAGGAGGCCTATAACTAATGTGTGTTCCCATTTACAAACTTAGTTAATTTAAACTCATTAGTCACCTAACCTAAATTCATAAATATATGTTATTACCCTGTAAGTACTTTAATTCTCTGGCTGCATAAATTTTCCCAGGTATATAAGTAATTCTTTAAAATCCAATAGGGTTCACCTTATGTTCTCCAAAATGTTCTGATAGTGTGTATAAAACTGGTAAGATTTCAATTTAAAGTCACAAATTTAAATCAATTACTCAATGGTACATTTTAAATTAGATGTGCAAGACTGACTTGCTACTCTAAAAGGCCAAAATCTTTTAAATATTTCAAGTAACTGAAGTACTAAAAATGCTCAGATTTCTCAACCCACCAAAAACTGTCAAACTATAGGTTTGATTTTCTTGAACATTTCTCTGCTTAACTGTAAATCTTTCCATGGTTAAAAGACACTGTAGTAGGCTACATAATTGCCCCCAAAGACGTCCACATTCTCATCTCTAGACCCTGTGAATATATTACCCTACATGGCAAAAAAACAAAAGCAAACAACAAAAAAATTTTGCAGGTATAATTAAATTGAGATTCTTAATACAGGGAGATTACCCTGGATTATCACTTGGACCCAATGTAATCACAAAAATCCTTATAAAGGAAAGAGGTAAGCAGGAGAGTCAAGGAGATGTGTGATTATTGAAGCAGAGGTTAGAGTAATAAGATAACTGTCTTTGAACATAGAAGGGGACCATGAGTCAAGGAATGTGGGCAGCCTCCAGAAGTTGGAAAGACTAAAGAAATGGACTCTCCCCTAGGGCCTCCAGAAATAATTCAATTCTGCTGACATCTTGATTTCAGCCCAGTAAAACCACTTTGGACTGCTAGAATTGTAAAATAATTAATGTGTGTTGTTTTAAGCAACGGAGTTTATGGAAATTTGTCACGGCATCAACAGGAAACTAAACAGATGCTTACTCACCAAAGAAACAATTATACTATTTCAAATAATTTGAGACTTGTCTTAATTACTGAGGCTGCATTATACCCAGAGAATTGGGGTAGTATTCTGATTTCCTTCATTTTGGTGAAATAATAAAACATATTGGGTCTGTTATAATCCATAAAAGAAGCTAAGTTATTTTTCAAAAGGGAGAGTGGGGGTGGGAGGGAGGATATTTAGCTCATATCCTTTAGTTGGAGTCATCACGTGGTGCAGTTCATCTCTGTATTCATGAAGGGCTACAAAACCTACCTGGATGCTACATTAATTAATTTTATATTTCATTACATCACTGATGAGATATTTAAATATCTACCATCCAAATCCAGACTTTTGAATTTGATGGAATATTGTGCTTTTTCTCCCTTCCTGTCTGATCAAATAACGCAATCCCTATAGATAATAAAATAACATCTAGTTAAATCATTCATGATTCTATGACCACAGAAGAAGAAATGGAAAAAGGGGAAGAAGTAGTATTTATTGAATACTTTATACTCAGAAACTTTTCTATTGAATATTTAGGTTGTTTCTAGTTTTGGGGGTATTGTCAAAGTTACTAAGAATATTTGTGTATGTTTTTGTGTGGACATAGGCTTTTCTTTTCTGTTATAATACTAGGGAAAGATTGCAGGGTCACATAATAAGACAGTATATTTAACTTCGTAAAAAACTACAAAACTTTTCTAAAGTTGCTATACAAGTTTGCACTCCTAATAGCGACCTATGGGAGTTTTAGTTACTCTACATTTTCTCCACACTAACCATCGTCAGTGTGTGCATGTGTGTGTGTGTGTGTGTGCTTTATTAGAATATAGTTGAAATACAATATTATATTACTTTCAGGGTTAAACAGTGATTTGACATTTATATTCCTTATGATGCGATCACCACAATAAGTGTTTTAAACTATATCCACTCTAGAGGATGCATTATGGATTTTGTGTTTCTTTGATGACTAATGGTGTAAAGCATCTCTTCATGTGCTTATTGGTAATTTGTGTGCCTTCATTTGTAAAGCGTCTTTTTAGTTAAGTTGTTTGTTTTATTATTGAATTGTAAGAGCTCTTTGTATATTCTGGATACAAGTCTTTTATAAGATACACGTTGCAAATGACTGCCCTATCATTTACTCAATGGTAACTTTTGAAGAGCAAATGTTTTAATTTCATGAAGTTCAATTTATCAAGTTTTTAAAACAATATTTCTTGTTTCCTCCTAGGAATTATCTGTGTAACACAAAGTCTCCAAAACTTTCATATATGTGTTCTTCCGGACATTTTCTAGTTTTAGCTTTTACGTTTTACCCATTTTGAGCTACTTTTTGTATATGCATGAGGTAAGGGTCAGGTCAAAGATCACAGACCTATATATGGTGTTAGTTACAAGAGAACACATTTGTCACAACTCATAAAATGTACAATAAAAGTGAATGTAACTTAATGTAAATTATCATTCAATATAGTTGATTCAAAAAAAATCTTATGCATATCTAGCAAATGTTTAGAGCTGTAAATAAAGATCAATAAAAAACAGAAAATTCTCAAAGACCCTTTTAATCTAATGGGTTAAGAATACTATACTGTATACTTGAAAGTTGCTAAGAGAATAGATCTTAAAATTTCTCATCACAAGAAAAAAATGTAATGATGTATACTATGGATGTTAAGTAAACTTACTGTGGTAAACATTTCACAATATATAAATATATAAAATCATTATGTTGTACACCTAAAACTAATACAAAGTTAAATGTCAATTATATTTCAATTAAAAAGAGAAAATCTAGTAGTAAATAATAAAAATATACGTAAAACAACAAAACCAATATAGACATTTATCATAAAATATAGCCTAAACTCCTAAATATTTTAGTTAATCAATCTTTTTAGGATGTATACTGCATAAGAAAAAATAATATACCCAGAAGAAACATAGTCAATTTATTATTATCTACTTTGTTATCAGTACATTCCAATGTTTATTTTCCCAATCATCCACCACATTTTTCATACTTTCCCAACTCTCAATCAGTTATACATTTTAGGGAATATGAATATATTTTATTTTTAATATAAGCAAAAAAATAAAATGTGCATTCCAATGCCTCAATAATACTTTAAGGAATTATTTGCTAATCTTCCATTAGTAGATATAAGCTCTCATCTAATCCCTACCAAAAAAAAAAAAGGCCACCATTTATTTCATCTATGCTTCAGATTAAAATATATAAGCTTTCAGATAAAGTCATAATTCCAGTGTCATTATCTTCTCTTCCACCCACCACAGAAGTAATCACTCTATATAATTGGTCTTAATTCAGCCCATTCATGTTTTGAGAAAGAGATAGAGAAACTACATGTGAGTACACACAAACACACACACACACAGTGTGGTAATATTTTGTGATTTTTTTTAATTTATATAAATGGGATACTACTCCATATAACATTCAGGAAGTCACTTTTTTCACTGAAAACATTTTATAGAAAACATTTTTCACTGAAAACATTTTAAAGTTAGGTTTAGTTCATTTATTTTAACGGCTATATAATAATCCATTGTGTGAGTATATCACAGTATATGTTTTTCCTTTCACCAATAAAGACATAGAGATTCATATTACAAATAATAGCAACATGAACTACTTTTACACTTCTCCTTGAGCACATGGGAGAGATTTTCTTAATGATAGCACTGTCCTATATAACTTACTGCAATGATGACAATGCCCTGGGCTGTAGCTAGAGAGCACTTGAAATGTGTCTAATGTGACTAAGGAACTGAATTTTTCATTTCATTTAATTCTAATTAATTTAAATGTAAATTTAAATAGCTACATGTGATTAGTGGCTGTCATATTGGACAATACAGCTTTAGGATATGTGCCCAGAAGTAGCATTGCTAGGCCCTGTGGTATATCCACTGACAAAACTTGACTGATTTTTGCTCTCCAAAGTTACTGTGGCAATTCACACACGTACCAGTAAGGTTACACTTCCCCATATCCTGGCCAATATTTGTACCTGTCAGACTTTTCCATTTCTGTCAATCTGAAAAGTTTAAAGTTTGTATCTCATTTTTATTTTTATTTGTATTAATCCTGCTACTAGTGAATATAAAAATTTTTCATTATATTTGTTGACCATTTGAGTGTCTGCTTCTCTGAAATGTCTGCATATCTGTATCCTTTTTCCTATGGGTAATGTCTTTTTTGTTGTTAATTTGTAAAAGCCGTTATAATTCCTATTCCTCCCCATACCCACTCCGACAACTCTCTTCAAAGAAATCTCAGGGATTTAAAGAACTTTTCATACCCTGTTCAACCACATTTTGTACAGCACAGAGCTGGATGTATAGTAATGCTGACAATAACAATTTCCGTATCTCATAGAATGACCAACATAGAGGTCTGGCACCTTGCTTTCCAATGCAGAATACATGATACCTAGCCTATATCTGGTCTTGGGGTCTCATGTGGAACCAAGAAAACAAAAAAAGTTCCATTTTTATATTTTATTTACATTTCCACGAGTATTTGAATACACTCTTTAGATCTGCTCTCAGAAGAGTATAATAAACTATTTCTCAGCAATGCTAGGCAAATTTGGGAATACAGCATATTAATAAGCAAAATTTTATAGATCTATAGATAAGAAATACATGAACAAAAACATATTTAATGAATTCTCTAATAATGTATTTCATTGTGTTTAATCTATTTAATATCACAATCTTCCTGGGACAGTCACTTAGACCCATAACAAACAGCCGTAGGCTCACATCCTCATTCTCAGAAGCACACTGGAAACTGACCATAAGCAACAATACACTCCTTTACAATCAGTTATACAGAGAAAGGTGGATCAAAGCCAGAACTTCACCAACCATGCATTACATTATGGGAAACTTTAATATTCAGAAATGCATTCCCCCTTTATTCATTTTTTCCAATAAATCTTTGGGAGATATATTCTTCCATCACCATATATTTGATCCCCCTTACCCTATGGTGACGGAAGGAGAACTGACTCTGGGTGATGAACACACAATGGGATTTATAAGATGATGTAATACAGAATTGTACACCTGAAATCTATGTAATTTTACTAACAATTGTCACCCCAATAAATTTAATAAAATAAAATTAAAAAAAAAATCTTTGGGAGATAAAACTGAATAAAATGAATTACTCTTCAGTGATGACTGGAGATGTGGCCAGAACTCATGGGCTGATATGGGCACAACTAGGGCTATGTAGAACTCGGGATACCAGGGGAAATTACTGAAAAATAGGTATCCAAAACACTTCCTAAGATCAAGATCCAGGGTTTTCTGTATCTCTGGAAACATTGGAATCTAGAAAATGGGATCTAGGAGGCAGAACACAGGAGGTAGAAGGCAAAGGTTCTGCTTTGTCAAATTAGAAAGGTACTAAACATTGAATGAAGTACTCAAGATATTTTAAGGCTTGATATATTTTTTAAAAACTTCAAGTAGCAAACTGAATTCATAAAATAGTCTTTGGATTTAGAAGAAAGATAAATTCTACCAAATTTCTGGATTTTGAGGTAAATTTTAAAAATGCATTCTCTCTGATTAGTGTGCAAATTTGATTTATTTTAGTTCAGGTGAAAATACTATAAAGCCCCTCCCCACAGAGTCACCACTGACTTCAGTCACCATAACTCTATTTTTTCCACTAATATCTCTCTTCCTTAAATACAAAATTCTTCTACTTTGACATTTTTCGAAAAATGCCAAAGGATCCCCTCTTCTGATCTCTTCCAGGATTTTATAATTGAGCATCCTGATACCAAATCCAACCATCCCCCTCCCTCCCACTCCCACGTTTACCATCACAAATATTAGCAACCCTGTACCTGACCAAAAATTTCCAAATATCACTGGGAAGGCCAATTGCCTGTTTAGGGAACAAGAATCCCAAGTGAGAAAAAGAGAAAAAGAAAAGAACATTGTGGTTTAGTTGATTAGGTAATATAAACTACTTGCTAATAATAACTCAATTCTATAACTTTCTTCTTGTCCTCTAACTAGGTCTATGGTCTTTTGATTCTAGAAGATACTTTCATAAAATATTTTTAAAGCCTATTTAAGTTACTTTGCCACCACATCGTAATATTGAAATGGACAGCAAAACCCCTAAGCTTCTCAATGAACACCACCACTTCTACTGCAATGTTTGTTTTAATGAGGTCCGCATTTTAAATTGTTCTGTTTTTTCTCCCCAATCTCCCTTATCTGGGCAACCATTATTAACAGTTTCTTTTATATCTTTCTTGATGTTTTTCTTTAAATATTTTAAAACTAAAGAATCATCATACTACACATACTGCTCTATAACTTTTTTTTGTGTGTCTTTTAACTCAATATATCTTAGGCAGTTTTTCATTTCAGTACATATATGTAGGTTTACCACATTTTTTTTAGTGGTTACATAATTCCATTTTCTTTTTCTAACAGCCACTCGGATCAATATCTAGAAGTGCATAGGAAAAGAAAATTTTTTTATGTATTTTTATAGACACACATAAAAAGTTGAACACACTGTGGTTTTTTTTTTTTTTTTTTTTGGTGTTTTGTTTTGTTTTGTTTTGTTTTGCTCTGCTGCTGTCAGTGAACAATGTAGTATTTCAGGTCAATGCTCAGTATTTACAGAAGGCCCAAATGATGCACATTACTACTGAATAGATGAAGTGCTGAAATGGATATTGCTTTCCTTTTATTCAAGGAAGTGCAATGTTTTTTCTGCCAAGAATTTGACATTTTGCTTAAGGGTAAGATGAGAAAATATTTAAGTAGACATTAAAGGAAAGTAGAGAAACCTGAGTAATAGCAAACACCAGTAAAAGGACCACACAAATTAGCCCCAGCCCTTTAGGCAAAGGTCAGAAGAATATAGAATAGACCTATGAGAAATGATGGTTAAAAATAAAAAGTGCACAGAAGTATAGCATAACATGGGAAGCTTGTAGTCTGAATAGTCACAGCCAAACTATGCCTGGTTGTGGAAGAGGCTGATGAAAAATAATCAGGGAAAAATATTCGAGCAGATGATACATCCTTTCATGGCTGCCTGTAATGCTGAAGAACAGGCAAATCAATAATTTAGCCTTGAATGCTGTCTAAAAACGTAAAGCAGAGTTGGTACAATTCAGTGAATGCCATCCATCCACAAAGCCCATACCAAGCCAATTTCCAACAGCCAACATTTTCCACCTTGTTTTCTCTATAATATTTAGCTTTTTCTTTTAATTACACTTGATATTTGTAAAGAGAAAGCTGGCATTGTAATAATTGGATAGCTTCTTTATCTATGTTGGCAGAAACAGGATTTTCTCTTATATTTGAAGAGCAATACAAAGGCAAAACTTCCTTCTTTCACAAATTCAATGCCAAAACTATCCTCTGAGTCACACAGTTTCTTTAAATCACGTTCTGAAAGTTGAGATGTGCTATCTTTAGGGCTGCTGCCAGGATCACACTGTTCCTCAGTACCAAAAAACTACCAGTGTCAATTCGGCAAAATGTATATACCTCTCAAGATAGTCTCTTTTTCTTCTCTACTTCCTTCTGACATTCCTATTTTCCACTTTCTTTCCTTCTTTTATTCTTTTCTTTCTCTCCTTCCTTCCTCTATCCTTCTTTTGCATTTTTATCCCTTCTCTCTCTCTCTCTCTCTCTCTCTCTCTCTCTCTCTCTCTCTCTCTCTCTCTCTCACGCACGAGCACGGCATGCAAGAAAGTGAAAAGTAATGACAATTTTTTTTTAAATCAGAGATCCAAGAGAAATTTGGTTGTCTAGAAAATTTTCTAGGAAATTCTCTTCCTAGGAAATTCTCTTCCTAGGCACATTTTTTTTTTAGAAAATAGTTTCAGAAACTCAGCATCATACCTTCAGCTCTAAAGAACAAAATCAATCTCCTAATAGAGAATACGAATTTTATTAAAGATTTGAATATCTATAAAACGTTTTAATTAATTGAGGATAGTTTTATTAATATTAATCAAATACAAGTACATTCTTAAATTTTTCATAATTAAATAAGCACTTAAAATTGCATTATGAAATCTTGGAAAAGTATGCTCTTTAATATGTACTACGGGTATGGACATTGTGACTGACTGGACAAAATTCAAATATATACCTGTAAACTTTTGTTTAAAAAGCAAATTTCCTAAGTTCTCAGTCTCTTAAGTTACTCTCGGTATTTTTTTTTAAATACCAGAAACATTACTTAAAATTTTATAATTTACTTTGCAAGCAAAATAAATAACTCACAAAGTATACAGCTACTAAAATTTACATTTATATACTCAAAATACCTGTTTTGAAAGGACAATTACCTGTTTTCAGTCACAACTTAGGTGTAAATCTCTAAAATTTTAGCTGACAGGTTTTACTATGTAATAAAACATGTCAAATTCAAACTGACAAGTGGATTTCATTTTTGGAGGGTTTTTCCTCACACCTTTTTCCATTATAATACAAGTACTACTTAGCCATATGATTTTCTGCAAAACTTAACAAAAATGTAAAACATAATACATGTCTCAACATCTTAACACTTACATGGAAGGCTCTTGGGGGAGGGGAAGAATCTTGCTAAATACAGAAAAGAATACTGTCTGTAAATGAAGAGGCTGCCAGCTTTCATGTGTTCTCTTTCTCTAGGTACTTGCATGCCTGCCTTCTAAACTTAGAATGAGGACAGTTACCCCATCTCTCGTTGCATCTCTGAAATTCTTCAATTACTCAATTTGTGAATGTAGAATAACACATTGTCCAGCCACATTTATTCTAAACAGACAATCTGGACGCAGATATCATCCAATGAGTTTACCCAATGTATTTGCAGTTTATCTTTTAGTGGAGATCTGAAGAGATGTAAAGTGCAATCATCCCATTAAGTATGAACATGGACCATTTGTTCAATCAAACTGGAAATTATAAAATAATGTATTATGTTAATTTATTTAAAACCACGATGGATATTGGAAATAAATACTGACATGGAAAGGTGCTTTGATTGTGGCTGTTGGCTCCAGTTTGGTGAGTGGTGAGATTAAAATATGCTTCTCTGAAATTGTGTGTGTGTGTGTGTGTGTGTGTGTGTGTGTATCTGTAAAATTAGTCTATTCCAACACCCCAGTCATTAGCCTGGGTATTAAATAAGACCTGGTACTCTAGCCCAGTTACACCAAAACTTAATTTTGTGCCGCATCCTTAGATAAAAAGAAAAAGACGTAAGACTATATTTACATACAAAATTTCAATTATTTAACTTTTTAATCAAACAATAGATATTTACAATCTTAATTGTTCGTACATTTGCCTCAATGTTAAATAGAAAATGATATTTATTTATTTATTATCAAATGTCATAAAACAAAAGAAAGGCTTCACTGTTATTAAAAGTGGACCACTAGTGCCCTCTTCTGATATGAAAAATGAAGAACAATTATTCTCAGGACTTGAAAAGGCACTTAACACTAATCCCCTAAACAGCTGTTTCAAGTCAAATTTATGCCAATTCTTTTCTGATTTAACAATATATCCCTCACTTTTCTCCTAAAATGTTGACTATTCTGATATTTAACAGTTGTGAGTTACCTTCCTAAGAAACATTACAAAGTCAGGGAATCCTGTTAATTCTTAAATTCTCAAACACCTTATTCAAATTGAGCTTTAAAATAAATTCAGGACAAAAAATCATCTTTTTAAAATGATATGAAGCTTTATCATCATTGGTTTTACATTTTATTGTATGATAGCTAATAAACCTGAATCTATACTTGCTTTAATCACATTAAATGTCATGTTTCCTCGCTTTTCACCAAATTCAAGCTGATACTCACAGACACACTCATTCATTACACTTCTTTCTGACATAACATAAAGGGCAAAAAGGTAGCATGATAGATTAAAAAGATATGGTACAATATTAATTACAGTATCAGCACCTTTTTCTAGCTCAGACTGCATATAAATGTCTATTTTCATTTTTACATTCAGAATATAGTTTAAGGAGCATGGATTGATTGCATAGACATAGTAAATGGGAAGTTTGGTCAGTATTCTAATGACAGGGTGGCACCAAGTGTAGAAATACTAGAACATTTGGGATATCTGTTTCTAACCCAATTTGGTTTTTGTGCAATTATTCTGAGGATGTGAGGTTGGGAAAAATTATAGAAATCACAATATGACCAGCTACAATAAAACATTTAAGATAAAAATTCTTCTCCATGAAACTAAAACTTAGATAACACCTTTTTCCCCAAAGAATTTTATAAAACTGTAATAAAATAATCATTTTCAGAAGTCAAATATTAAAATAAATGGTACTGGATTTTTAAATTATAAGTTTTTCTGGTGTTGGGCACATTAAAGTTATGAAACCCCCATTAGTAAAACTGCCCACAAATCAACAACTTACAATTATGTTTAAATATGTCAAAATAAAAATACTTAGTATTTAGAACATATTGCATCAAAATCTGAAATTATACTTAAGATCAACCTCAAAAAGAAAAATCAGTCTCAACCAGGAATGTCTGGCTGAACCCTCAAATAAGCTTTCTAAATGTTCATGTAATTGGATTCAATTCATATTTTACTCCTAAAGTACCCTTATTCCACATATTACCCATATCTCATTTCATAATAATTTTGCTTTCTGAAAAATAATAGTAGTTTTTCAATATTTCCTGCTGCCCACTTCAGGATTGTGTTTCTTTTCCACTCATAGAGTTAAACTTTCGCATGTTGAAAATGACAACCAGTTCAATTTGGTGGAGCGGAAGAACTGAATACATCAGGAATAAGTGGATTCAATGCCATGTTTCTCAATGCTATGTCTCAAATTGAAAAGCCCTACTCTGTGAAAGTATGGAAGAGCCAGGAAGCAGCACCAGGGGAATAATTTCTGAATGGCTATGTTTTTAGCTATCAAATTAGGGACTCTCCAATAGCTCATCCTTTGACCAGAAGGAACAGTCGGGCGAGGATTGCTGACTTCGCTAGTTATTGTCCTTTGCTAGGAATCTCTGACACATTCGTTCACAGCTACTAAAAATCTGTGGTGTGATCCAGATGTTTCCATGCCACTTTTTCTCTTCAGATCCTCAAAAACATACAAAGAACTCTCTCTATGTACAGAATAATAAATCAAATGAGAAAGCAATTTAAATTATAATCCTATTTTTAAGAAGCAATAATGATTGCATCATACCACAGAAAAACTAAAACGTATGTGATTTCTAGCTTTAACTCTTTGACTGCACTTAATTATAGCCCTCATTTTACTATCACTACCAACAGCCACATGTCGGGCACCTTTGAATGCATTCTCTCTGACACTCGGAAGCCAATTCTCTCTGAATGCAAACTACACAGTACAGCTGTGGTGCTGCTGCTGGTGTGCGGCCACCATAGACATGCAATTGCTGCTAAGTTGAACTGCATTAATAAATACCCACCTCAAAGAAGAGGCAGACATTAACGTTTTAAGGCATATTATACATTATATCATAAACTTCTGAGTTGCCTCTCTCAATTCAGAAGGAAGAAGATCCCCGGTATTTTAATCATAAATGAAAGAGCAAAATGTACAGTTAAAATATTGCTATTGTAATCAAAAGAACTCCCAAAAAGAGAGCAGATGTGATCTATGCAGATGGGAGGAAATCATCTTTATAAAGAATGAAATATGCAGTCCTAAATTCTACCTTTTAATCCATATTTACCAGTTAGCCAAATGTTTAAAATATTTGGGGAAATAATTAGTATTTCCCACTTACATGAAGATGTATAGCATTGTACACATCCTCGTCCTTCTTAGTTTTATGCTCTAGTCTCCAAACTATATTCTAGTTTGGTAGATTCATGCACTAATTATGAGAATCATAAAACGATGTTCAAACAAAAAAATGTAAGGGGGAGAAGAGCACTTCAACAAAATAAGCCAATACAGCTGTCACACCTGTTAACGATCAATTCCAACTACAAGCTACAAGCAAAGATTTGTTCCACAGTAGATCGTGGCAGTTCATAATAACTATAGGTATGATCAAGGCTTATTTCAATGCTTTGAAATGTCAAATGAGTAATTTTATTCTTCTTTATTTTTAAACTATTTGCAGAGACAACACAAAATTATACAATGTTACATTTATTTTAACCTATACTTCTTCCTTCATAAGGTTACTTGTCTAAACATTTCACTAACATTGTGCAATGTTAAACTGAGGAAAAGAACAAAGTTACAAGTGTGACAATTTATCAGGAATAGATTAAGTGACAGCTGTAACTAGAATCAGAATTAGTAGATTATTTTAATAGTTCCAGGAAGACTATAATTTACAAAAGAACATTTGAATGATGTTAGTAAGGCAGCAGGAGGAATTATTTGCTTAGTACAGGATAATTTCTTTAAATTAAATTTTGGTAATATTTTCTCCATTAGCATTTTTTTAGGTATAGCGATGTGTCTCTTGATTTGACAATTCACTGTTTCAATTGGTACATTGACATGAGGGAAAACAGAATTTCCCAAAGATTTTGCTCAAGTCACGGAATCTTTTTGCCAATTTATGATTTTTTAAAACTACTTTTTGATGGATAGAATAATCGTCCTTTCTCTAATTAAATCTAAGAAAATTACATATGCTTCCAAATTTTTTCGATACATTAAATTGGCTGCATCTCATCTTTCTCATAATATCTAAGAAAGAATTTATTTAAGCAAAGCTCCACTATGTCCTCTTAACCAAATCCCTAAGATCTAGAAATCTTTCCTTTTCTTCCTTCAAAAATTGCCTGAAACACTACTCCTCCAAGAAATATTGACCATTCAAGGGGCATTAATCCAAATTATCCTCAAGTCTAACATCTTAACAGTCAATACCTACTCTATTAGCAAATAAACAACCCACTTGATATTAATGTAAATATTGTGATCCAGGCTTTCTGTGAAGTATCTTTCATTATTTCTATCAGTATATTCTCTTGTAGTTCTAGCCATTTGAATGTCATTTCTCGAGATTAAAAAAAGAGTAACCATTTATCTGTACAATGATGTGTATATTTAGGTATTTATTAGATGGTGATGATGACGATGACAATGATGATGACAAAAACATTATTATTTTCATAAATGTTTCTGAAAAAAGAACTTCAACTTGGGAATTGGACTGAATTCTAATATACTATTTAATTTCAAATTTTGTAATTTTTAAATTTATTTTACATTTCTAATTCCTTCTTTGGAGAGAATAATTTGATAACTATTATCCTGTTTGACTCTTATGTATTATAAGGTTGAATGTATTTTGTAAGTTCATTAATGTTTCAATACTCCTTATAAACAGATTCATGACTATGTAAGGACTATAGAGAAATAAATTACATGATATCCTTACCTTCAGAGCGATTACTTTCTCTTTGAAAGAAAAACAACTTTAATGTAGAGCATAGTCTATAAATTATAGAGATTCTTATAGTCTCTTTTAAATTAAAGCTATGCCGTCATTACTATATTTACTAGGACAAAGGTAAAAATTACTTTGTCCATTAACTGATACAAATGTGTTTCCTCAATAGAGACAAAGAGAAAGAAAAGCAATGAGTTATAAATACATAGATGAAAAACAGGTAGATAGGTAAACAGATACATGATAGGAATGCAAACAAATATAAATATTTGAGCTATGTTACATTATCGATTTTGTTTAAATGGAAGAAATAATATATTTTGTATAGCAATATCCATATTTATGATATACTTCATTCAGTCTCCAGTTTGCTTCATGTTTCTTGCTTTGCTAAAAAGAGAGAAAAGGAGTTATATAGTCTCTGGACAAAACATTAGGGAGATGACACCAACCAACCAAATCTTTTCTACTCCTGACCTATACTTGGAGAGTCAGGACTTATCAAAGTTGACGACCCATAAAACTCAATAACCATGTGTAAACTCAATAAAAGACTATAAAAAAAATAAATGAATAAAAACTAAACTGAAAAACAATTCATAGAATAAGACACAATTAGAAAGAAATCTATATTGAAAAAACAAAACAGTGTTACTTGAAAATACTTATTAATATAAATTTTAATGTGACCATTTAAGCTATGGTTCTAAAAATGTAAACGTTCTCCACACAAAAGCAGTTATTGACAGAAATTAAAATTTTATCATCATCAGTTTCACCTGAAGTGTAAATTCTTAATTTTATCCCTGTCTAAGCATTGCCATTTTAAATGGATTTTGAATAAATTCAGAAATAACATCACAAAACAAGTAGCCAAGTTCATTAAGGATAGTCATTTCAAGTACATGAAGGCTTGGAAAAGAATGACAGCTTTTTAATGTCAGCTCATCTCCTTGAAATGAATTGTTTTCTTGAATTTTCTCTGTTGGAACTTGTACAGTTGAACGCATGTAGTTGATCATTCCTAGCATTTGCATGAATGTGTAATGTGCTTGTGAGTGGCCACTACGTGTGAAGTCTAAAGGGACTGTTCCATGTTAATGAGAAACCAAGGAATTCCTCTAGCAGCATCTGGCATAAGTGTGAATCACATAATTTAAAGCTGTCTTACATGCCTGGTTTCAAATTTTTGGTCTTCTTTCTTTAAAAGCACTTTAATCACTATAACATTAAAAGGAGAAAAGTGTTTTCCCTCGTGTGGCAAGTAGCAGTTATGGATTGGGAATACTACCACCCCACGTATTCTAATGGTACAGAATGAACATCACAAGCTCATAGTGCTGCTTTCAGGAAAACTTGAAAAGGCAGACATCTCACAGCCAGGTGCTTCCCAATGTGACAGGAAGCCGCTCGTGACTACAGGCCTGCAATCTGTAGGCAAAATGATCGGTCAACCCAATTTGCTCTAACGTTGAACCCTTTGAAGATGAAAGTCCACCTTGCCTCATCAGACTCAGACCCTTTTGTTTTTCACACCATTCTTTGTAAAGATTATACTGTAGGTGCTCTAGCAAAGCTTTAAGAATGTGTTGCCCGCAATTCTCATGACAAAAACCAAAATGAATAATGTGAAATTGAAATAAAAATTGCTGTTATCTGAATTACATAAAAATAATTGACAGTGTATTTTAATGATGCCACGAAGTTAAACGCACATCAAGCCTTTATTTTGACAATTCTGTGATTTTTAAATCAGATTTATATATAAGTGAACAACTCCACAACATTGTAGACACATTTTCAGAGAAAAGCAAGTCTGCAATTAACTTTAAAAAATAAAGGATTTAAATTGTTTTTCTTCTTGTA